>NW_010187512.1:0-214 GCF_000695765.1 Mesitornis unicolor | reverse complement strand
GCTGCTGAGACACTTCCACTCGGGACTACTGAGATCAGGTTTTGTATATTGTTAAATATCCTTTGTCCCTTATTAATTCCCTTTTCCTTTCCCCTGTTGTTTTTCTCTAAACTTGTTAAAGTCTAAACTTCCAACCTTGTGTGAAGCATCTTGTTCTCTAGTCCTTTTTTTTGTTTTTTTTTTTTTTTAAATCCCCCTTGGGGGGTGGGGAGGG
>NW_010187511.1:0-7777 GCF_000695765.1 Mesitornis unicolor | reverse complement strand
GCATCATGGTGCTCAGTTATGCACTGAGCCTTAACCACGACAAATATTTTTCCAATGCTGTCATGTTACACCTCCTCCCTTCATCAAGTACTGTGGAACCTGTAGTTCACTGAGGAAGTAAATCATATCACAGTTTGGTAGTATTGTTATTTTGAATGGAAACTTTTTTCTGGAAGTCTCAGGCCTTTGTTTCTTTAGTAAAACTAAGCATAAATTTCTTAAAATATGTTTGGAACAATGTGATTTATTTTCTTTTAGGTGAAAGTTAATTAAAATTTGTTTTCGGTTATTTTTTAAATATCATGTAGAAGTTTCTAGGTTTCACTTGATTCTGGTTTCAAGTTCTTTAGTATCATTTGTTCACCTATCCCTTTTTAACAGCTGAACATTACTAAATATAAGCCCCTGTTTATACTTTTATAAACATGCATTTAGTAACAACAATAAAAATTTCTCCTTCACAATCCAAAAATTATTCATGACAAGTAAACTACTTGTCATAACAGAGAGGTGCTTTGATGAGGATTATTTGAGAAGCACCCTAAGCCTGAAAGATTATCTCCTCTCTCCAAAAATCTTTCAGTTGGTGTTATGTAAGAGTAAGTGACTGCATCATGGCTGCCTTTTGCATGACAGGTAAGGGAAATCTAAGTTTAGTTTCCCAAACCTCTATAAAGAAATAACCAGGATACACTACCAAATAGGAAGAACTTTCCAATATACATGCATTTACACATTTTTCTGTTTATCCTTATTTAATTTGAGAGACAGTCAGCTCATTATCTTAGTTGTAGTATTTACTACACAAAAGTGAAATTCATAGCTAAAGATATTTGCATTGTGAATGACCAAAGATTATTATAATTTCTGTGGGCTCCCAAAGCATTGTTCCAATAAGTCTGAACAATTGGGTAATATATGTCACCATCAGGAATTTAGCATGTAATAATGACAGTGAAGGTATTTGTCTGCCTCCTCTGCCTTTTGCCCCTTAATAGCTCAGGTCTGATCTACTCTCAGAGAAATTTCAAAAGCTTGTTATTTTTTCCTTTTAAACAACTTTTTGAAAATATTGTATTAAAAAACCCTGCAGTTCCTCTTTTTACCCATCTAAGCCAAATAAAGGCTATTCTTATAAAAATTCTGCACATAGTGTTTCCTATAGTCAGTCTCAAGCATCTTAACAGCTTTCAAAGAAAAAATATAGAAAAATATTTTTTTGCTGCAGAAAAAGAGACTCAGCACTCCAGTAGACCAACATTTGTTTCTAGGAAAGCATTATGATAGCAGCCCTAAATGGATGAATATGTTATATTAAGAAAGCCACTTTTACACACAGTAATGGTTTCTAACACTTCTAACACTAAGACTTCTGTAACTCACCACAGTGTTTTGAGGAAAGCATGTGTTATGGTACAGGAATATGGCACAGAATAATATATGCAGAATTCTAGAAACAAGGCCTGTTATAAAATAGATAATATATGTGCAATGTAAATAGTAATGGTATTTTTCACATTTTGCTTAGAAAAGTCACAAGAATTTGAGAAGCCTGTTGTCAGGGATTAAAGAGCTCAATCTATGTAGTTTAAACAGAGGGAACTAAAACCTCATTTCTCTGTAGTTCTTAAGATGTGAATGCAGATTTTTAATAGGAACAGGTGTCAAATTCTGGTGTCTCAAAATAATCAAAAAAGACCGTTTGTGATGAGAAATAACAGACCGATTTTAAGGAGCAAGGCTACTTTGACACCAAAATGACTTCTCTGAGAATATTCTGGATTCCTCGTCTGTCACATTAAGAGGTAGAGCGATTTGGCAGAAGATAAACTCCCTTGCATATCAGCTTGTCCTCAGATATTAGAGGGGCTGGGTACAGCTAGGCTTAGATTCTGGTTAACAGCCAGTTCAGCACTTTTAATCTGGCACAATGGCAGGTTCACCAGAAGTGCACTGCACCTTCTGCGTAGTTGTGATGCACAGACTCTCACCACCACACTTAGAAAGTTATACAGCACTCTAGGAAGATTCTATGACTAGCTTAATGAAAATGCATTTTATTGAAGCAACAGAATACAGGTTTTTATGGATTGCCAGTGATAAATATACTATCTGCAAAGCACGTGCAAGTGTTAGGAGATAAATGTGCACAATGAAAAGTGACTATATACAGATTTAAGCAACTCTATATACAGATTTCTAAGTTCTCCTGGGGAAACACTCGGTATAGCTGAGGGGTCAAATCTTACCCAAAGGCGTTCCTATGATGGAAAAAGAGAGGCGCAGCCGGTTCACTGATCCTAGGAGTCAGGAATGGTCAACGATGTGTGGCTTCTCTGACTATGGTGTCTTCCTCAACATCCCCCACCACCTTGTACTATATTAATACTACTTTTACCTGGACAGGTGGAGCTTGAGTGACACTACTCATGCATATCTGTGTTATGATTGGTGTAAAATTCTCTGACTTCGATTTAAAGTTATAGACTTAAGAAAATTCAGTGCACATCCTCAGTGAAGGGTGGTCACACCTTAGAGGTGTGTTTTGGTCTTACAATGACATTAAAATGAGCAAAGTCCACACAGAGGACAGCATTTTGCCATTTTCCAATGGACTGTTGGCCCAGGGTAGTAGAAGTACAGATTGTCAGTTTCACAGTACCACCACGTTCCAGACTCTGCATTGTTTGCAACAGCAGTTGGCCACGGTGTCTCCACTCTGCTCCACCTTCCATGCAGTTTCCAGGATTGCAGGTCATGCTCCTCAGGGAACCATTGTGAATGGATTTTTTGCATGCCAACTTCACTTCACTCTGGTAATGTCTTGTACCTTATGTCTTTCCTCAATGTGCAAACAATGCCTTCCAAATCATCTCTAGTAATTATTCCACACCATACAGCAAATTTTAAAATAAAAATTAGATGTGTCCCCAAAAGACATGTTTTTGCTAAGGCAGTGCAATGGCATGAGGCAGGACTGGGGGAGAGAAATTCTGTATCCTCTGTTGCAGAGTAGATGAGAACAAATTATTAAAATTACCTTTTTCTGATGTTCAGGTCTATGGATTGATAAACTGGTTGTGGATAAGCAATATGACTCAGTAACAGTTCTGCAGTTTTAAAGATATGTCATCTTTAACTTTGTAAGTCTTTTCCATTGTATATCTAAAATTTGTTTCTGCAAGCATTTTTAATATATCATACGCATATTAAACCATAAACTGGCAATAGCAGTTTCAGGCAAGCAGGCAGAGGAAGTGAAGGGAATGTGTTTTACTACTATTTGTACTAACTTTTAAGTTCTTGAAACACTACTTGAAATACAGACTTTTACACAGTATTTTCCCCTCTTTTTGCTTTCCATCACCTCTTTGTTCCTTCTACTTTGTTTGCTTAACTTGTTTTTGAAGACAAATTTCAATCTTAGGTAGATATGCTAACGAGCGTACACCTGTGTAAACTAAATACTGACATTTAAATTACTGCCTTCATCAGTTAAAGCAAAAAACACCCTATGCATTTGAGGGGGAGAGACACAAAACGGACTTCAGACAACTCTATGACAGTTATAAAGTGAAGACCTTTATTCTATCAGAAGCTCTGCTTTTATAGTCTAAAATCCCTTAGTCACCCTACATAAACTTTTCTATTGGTTACATATGTGTCCATATTGTCTAAGCTAATACATGACTGGTTACTATCTTACACACATGTCACCACCCACATCCTTTTTCCGGTTTGGTTTACTTCCGCTTCCGGATGGTTTACTTCCAGGTCATTCTCTTGCTGCATTGCCATACTTCCTCATTCTTTTATGTTCCCACATGCATTGCCCTGTCTTGGAGCTATTCAGGCCTAGCATTTGGGATTGATGAAGTCTGAGAGCACAGAGCAATTTTCAATTGCCTAGGCCATTCCTCATCTGCTGATTTTGCCTTAAGCATGGCATGACCATCTTTGCTTAAGGTCAAATACAGCTTCAAGGGGATTCTATCTTTACAAGGATTTTCCTGAACTAGATTAGATTTGCTATTGCATCCTGATCTGTGGCAGAGGCTGACAGCTCTGGCCCTTTTTTCATATCTGTTCCTACTTTGCTTTTAACTCCATTATTTGCCATCTGCAAATGCAAGAAATTTATGTTGACTGGTTCAGAGGTTTTGAGTTTGAACTCACTGAAGGCAGTTTTTTAACTCGGATGTCATTCTTAGAGACTGTTATCTATAAATGCTTGTTTTCCCATACCTGATAGTCTACAGTTAACAGAAAAATGTGCCAAAACATCTTCAGGTTCAAGTTTTCCAGAATTCAGATTTGTTTTCCTCTAAATTAAAACAAAAAATAAGTCTATACTTCTCTTGTTTAGTTGACTCCTAACACCTCCAGGAACTCATAAAGCCATCAGAAAGTTGATCATCATGAGCTCATTCTAGCATTCTAGTATTACTGGGTTAAAAATACCTGAGCTATATGTCACAGCAGTCCTCTCTTCTCAGGTAAATTATTGCTCAGCAGTTCTATTCCCTCTTCCTTCAACACTAGGAAGATGTTGATCACTGTGCAGTCCAGTTATTAAATTCTAGGTCACAGTGTGCTATCTCATTAGTCAGTGACAGAGCCATTTTAAACTAAGCAAGCATCTTAGATGCCTGCTAAACTTCCAAACTACCACTTTTCATCATTTTCCCCAGAAATACACTTCAAGGAAACATAAGGAGCATGTTGACGTTTGCAAACTGTAACTATTTACAAAGCAGTGTATTAAATATTTCCCTGATTTGCCTCTTTAAAGGAAATTATATTTATTTTTGAAGAGTCATGTCTAAAATATGATCCATGTACTTTAAACAATCTTTTTAATCTATTTACTTTAAAATATCATTTTATTCTATCAAATTATATTGAACAAAACTTCATTGAGAATCATGTCAATTCTCAACACAACAGTTCAGACAGGATGATAGAATTATCAAGTAGGCAAAGGATAATACAAGCCCTGAGGAACACTACATGTCACTGATCTCCACTTGTTGACTGCAATTCTTTAAGTGCGACCATCCAGTCAATTCCTCATCCAGCAAGTGCTCCATCTGTTAAGTCCATGCATCTCCAATTTAGAGTCAAGGATGTCGTGGGGGACAGTGTCAAATGCTTTGCTCAACTCCACATAGATTATATCAGTTGCTCTTCACTTATCCACCAACACTGTAATCCCATCGTAAAAGGTCACCAAATTTTTCAGGCATGATTTACTCATGATGAAACCATGTTGGCTGTCATCAAACACCTCCTTATTTTCCATGTTCCTTAGCATAGTTTCCAGGATCTTTCCTGGCACACAGGTGAGACTGTTCAGCCTGCAGTTTCCTGGGAGAAATAATCAGACAAAAAGATCAGGATGCCTGGTTTATATTTTGCGTTTCTAACTTTTTAAGTCATCCCAGATGATTTTATGGAAACTCTACCAGAATAAACTACAGGGGGCAGCAAATATTAACCAGATATCATGTGAAAGTCAATACATAGAATTAACAGGACTTCCTTAGGAGTGCTTTGGTGTATTGTACCTTGAAGATTTTGGAAATTATTTGTCAAGACTGATTACTAAATAATTGATTATATTTAGAAACTGATCAAATTATTTTAATATGATTTAGATGTGCCTTTAGGCAACTAAAATGGCAATGGTCAGTACTTTGTTTCCAAAGCACTTTTTACTCTGCAATACCTAGGTGCTTTCACTTAATTGTTTCCATTATTCTGTTAAATACTGGTACAGAAATTTCTCTTTTTTTTTTCTATTTTAATTAGCTCCACATCTCCAAAATTTTAAATAATATGCTATGTTTTACCAGTGTGCACATTTATATAGTGAAATAGGGAGTCAAGTCCAGACTCTCTCTTATCCCCACAATATATTTTGCCTTCTTTAAATGTTATTTTCCATAGAGACTTGTTTGCCTGACATGGAATATAAAATTAGTATGAGCTTTCTGGTTCATCAATACTTTTAAGACTGAAATTCAGACTATTGTGACTGTATCATAAGAACAATTTGAATGCAATAAATGTAGCAAGAGACAGCTACGTTATTTTGATACATTTTGACTCTGCTGTGTGTGCACTCACTGATCCTTATAAATAACAAAACACACGACACATTGGTGTTTCTTTGGGGTGTTGGGACTATTCTTATATTCATAAAACTTAATCGCAAAAGCCCCTTCTCCAAAATAAAGAAGTTAGTAAAATGTAATGGTTAATTTTATTAATATTGTGTTTCTGGACAGCTCCTTCATGGTTACCAGTACACTTTAATTTTTATTTTGTTTTTATAGAGCAAATTTCTCAAATGCTGGAGTGTCTTACACATTTATGTTGTATATGCCATAGTGTTAAGCATCTTGTAGAAATTACTGAACTGGTTCTGTAAATCAAAGAGACTTTGACTTCTTTTTAATTTAATCTTTTAAATTATTAAGTGCACCCATCAAACTATACTCCTGTGCCTTCCATTCCCTTCATGGAATTCTTTTTACAAGTATCTATAGGAAACAATGGTAATCACTGCCTACATACACCCTACAATTCAGAGAGATCTAAAAATATTCTAAAACATAGATCTCATCTTGCATTTCTCATTAACACAAGGAGTCACATTGCAAACACATTTGCAGTTTGAAAATCTTGCAAACCACATCTGCATGTAATTTATAAGTTGACTACATAGTTGTCACCTGAAATGCATATCAAGGTGCATAATTCCAGAGTTTAGTGATTTAAAAAAAATATATCATTTTGACAATGTAATGATTCATCACAGAATTCTAGTGAGTTCATACATCACATATACACACACACACACACTCATATACATATATATGCTAAATGCAGATGTAAACATACATAAAATATATATAGAAAATATAAACATAAATAAAAAACAAAATACACACATGGATACAAACACCTATATGAAGTGGTTAGGATGATCCTTACATGTAATTTAAGAACTGCTTCTCTAACACGTAACACTCTAGCAGCAAGTAGGTGGTAGAAAATAGTTTCAGAAATGATCTGTCCTTGGACGAAGACAATATCAAATGACAATATGGAAGAATAAGAAAAGATTCTCTTTGTTGGCCTGAGCTCATCAAGACTTCATGTCAAGGAAGAAATTTCCTCCTACTAGGAAGAAAAACTGTTCCTCTTTGGAAAAACGAACAGAGTCAAGTGATACTTGAAGAGATCTGACAAACAGGAATACACTCTGATTTAGGAAGTCCAATTTTGCTGTATCTTTAGAAACTCATAGTTCTCTACCTCATTATTTTTCTCTGTTTTCAGGCTTACTTTTTGCCTATAATGCCTTGGGCTTATGTCATGAGTCTACAGAACACAGATGACAAATCGGACATGACCTTTCAGTTCTGAAATTAATTTTATTAGTATTTGCACAGGTGAAAGTAGTGCTGTATCTGAAACATAAATTCCCTGCAGATAAATGGGCACAGTTTCTGTTAATGGTACATCAAGTTTTTTTCTCAGAATATATCACGAGAAGTCAGAAATCACAGGACATTTTTCAAATTGTAACTTGTCGATACAATCTCTCACTTCCAATTGTTTGATGGGGGAGGGGTTTCATTTGCTTTGTTTGGTTTGTTTTTTTTGCTTTTTTTTTTCCTGAATTAGCATATTGCCAACTAGTGTATTGGAGAGGGAACTTGCTAAGTCACATCCTTACCATTACAGAATCACAGAATCACAGAATCAC
>NW_010187510.1:52932-101031 GCF_000695765.1 Mesitornis unicolor | reverse complement strand
CCAACTCTCCAGCCTGTCCAGATCTCGCTGACTGTGTTTGCTGACTTGAAAGCTCATTCATACATATCACAGTTTGAATTCCTGCATACTGAAGTGTCACTGGTACCTAATGGGGAGTTTACCATCCATCACTGCCTCTTCAATTGCTAGGGACAAACATAAAAGATTGCTGCCTCTATAAAGTTCATCATGAAGATGTGAAGAAATAGGAAACTCAACAGCAGATGGCCTAAGTAATGCTGTTGTATTTTGGTCATCTGTTGGCAACAGTTTCTGTGGTATTAGCAGCAGATTCCAACCATGTACACTTGGAAGAACATTTGGTTACGAGTATAGTAATCATTGTACCTTACTATGGCTTGCACCCTCCTAGCCTAGCTTTTTCATTGTTGCTCTCTTTTCAATTCATGTAATAGGAAAACAGATTAGAAAAAGATACTAGAGGACAACCTACTCAGTCTTCATGCCTCAAATGCAAAGTCAGCTATGTATCCTAACAGATATTTGTTCAAATTGTTCTTGAAACCACCAGTGAAATAAGCTCTTCAACTCCCTCAGGGTTTTAATGTTCATGTGGTTCACAGAGGCACAGGGAATATATAAGATATTTCCTCTTTGCACTTAGTTTTTATATTTCTGTGTATCTACCATATGTATCTGTAAACTTTCTGTAACTTCTGTTTTCTGAACTAAGCTACTCCACCTGCACCATGAGCAGTTCCTTACAGAAAGTGCTTTTCAGATCTCTGATCCTTCCCATTCCTCTTGACATTTTCTTCAACTGGTCCATGTATTTCTTAAAATGCAGACCCTTAGCTCGGGTAGCCAAAGCAGCAGGAGTAGCAGAAAGTGTCCATCTTGCACATGACACTCTCTGTGCAGATTAGTTAGTACGGTGCTTACCTTTTTCTCGACATGACAACATTTGTGGCCTATGTTTGGCTGGTTATCTCCTAAAGTGCTTTTCATCTGAACTGTTGTATAGCCTGTCATTCCTCAGTCTGTTCATACGGGTAGTTATTCCGGCATAAGGGAAAAAGTTTGCATTTGAGTTGTATCTGTTTGTTTGTTGGTTTTGTTTTTTTCCAAACAATTTCCTGAGTTTATTAATTTTGAATTTTAATCCTGCCTTTCCATGTAACTGACCCCTTATGCAACCATAATAAGCATGTTTTTATTTTATCATCCACACCATTGGCCAACATACCTTTTAAACATCCTTCTAGTCTGATAGGAAGCCATTGGTTAATAAACCTCTAATACCATTCTTATATGCACTCAGTGAAACAGTAGTCTGAGTTTCCAAAGCCTGCTTACATGGAATTGCTGAGGCGAAATGAGTTGTTAGAAGGATGAAGGTGTCATGAGGATGTAGGTGGTGGTGGAGAGTATACCCATGTACTCCTATTTTAACTAAAACAAACTGGGTTTTGAACCAGATTTTATTAACCTCTCTCATTTTCCTGTAATCCTGGCTTATGTTCCTAAACCCTTTTTGGACTGATATACTCAATTTTATTGGATTATTTTCTTCCTTCTTGCACATCCTCTGGCAGAGAAGGTTAAGTGGGCACTGCCAGTCTGCAGTTCAGATAGTTCTCAGTTGTGGCTTCTATTTTCTGTTAGATTATAGCCCTTTCAAACCTCTTAAAATATTACATGAATGTATCATTACCCAAAAGTTTAAAGCAATGAGCTCAAGATTTGTGTCTTCATCTTTAAGAACAAAAAATCAGAAAAAATCTGCCACATTTTTATGTATAGGCACTAAACTGGAGCTATTTCTGGTTTATGGGGTTTCAGTCAGGCAGATCTTTGATTCTGCAAAGTTGTGTGTGACTTGATGAGAGACCTTTTCATAACTTGTTCGATCCAGCAGTTCTGCTCATCCTCCAACTTCTATTTTTGATAAGTCAAGTGGCCAGATCATATACAGGCAATGAAAACAGCTTGAAGCAGAGTCAGCTTAAAATATATATGGAATATAACTGTACACGCAGAATGGTCATTTTCCCCATAGACGCACATATACAAAATGTTGTGGTATAATTCTGCATTACCCACCAAATGATAGCCAAGTGAGACATGGACAGAAACATAGACAACTTCCCTCCATATATGTGGAAAAAAAATCCAGACTGTCCAGGAAGACATTATTTCCTGGTAAAATACTCTGTGTGGTTTGGTAACGTATTGAAATAAAACTTCAAAAAGCCAGATGGTTCTCCCTGTTATTTTAATGTTATTGTTTAATGAGTGGCCCAAGAAATGCAGAGAATAAAATCCAGTTGTTTCCTCATTGTGTTATCTTAAGCAAAAACAAATAAATAAAAGCATGCCAGTAATGAAATATTTTCCCTGTAAGAACTTGGTGGAGTAGTAGTGCCAAATTCTGCACTGATGTAAACTGGATGGATGCAAAGCAGATGTAACTTCATCTGCTGATTGCAATTGAAAGCTTTTAAAAATTGGTTGGAACATATTTATGCCTTGAGATGCATGGAGAAATGAAGTTCAACTGAAGTTTAAGGAGTATTATCATCTCACTCTACCAAATCTTTTTCTGTGTCACTGATCTCAGACAAAGGTAGGGTTTTGGTGTCAGGTTTCTTTAAAGCTCTGTTCTCTTCTTCAGACATATAGGCCTCTATATGCAATATAAGCAGGTATTTAATGTCTTTACCTATCAGTAAATCACCCAGAATATCTCACAGTACTCATGACCTGGCAGAAGAGTGTTTATGTGCTCACTTAACTTTTAGTAATGACTCATACCCAATAAAAATCCTGTAGATCCATTGCTGTTGGCCAAAACTGAAAATTTTTTATCCAAGTTTTTTTAAATAAAGCTAATTATAGTGCCTATTAATGAAATGTTGCTCTTGGGTCATGAACTTTTCTACCCTTGACAACATGAAATATAAATTTGGTATACATAGTTAAGCCTATTAAGAGGTTTAGACACTAAAGTGAGAATTGATGAGATTTTGAACACTGAAGTTGAAGGTTGTGGTGCTCCAGCTCCACTAAATCTCTTCAAATACAGGGAGGCTGTGGTGACGAAATTTTCATCAATGAAGTTTCCACATCTCTAGAAATTTTCTTCTGTCCATGTTCCAAACTACTGCAACTGGGGTGGACAGACCAGCTCCCTGCCTACAGATATCTGAGACAGCTAATTCCAGACATAAACTAAGCATCCTTTCATTTTCTTCCTTCTTCACATTCTTCTCAATCTGGTTTAATCAATGTCGCAAAACATTGAAATGACTGCAAAATATGGAAACTATTTTCACTTTCACTCATCACTGGAATAAGTGTCATTGAGGCTATGCTCTTACAAAATGGTATTCCCTCTGAAATAAGACACCTCACTTCTATTCTTTATTCAAGTTCAGATTTTTGACTTCCATTACACAATGAACCTTAGTCATAGGGCAGGAAGGGCCACTCTTCATCCCTGCTGTTGAAACTGCCAGCTAAGCTTTCTCATTTCCTAACAGCAGAAAAAAGAGACAAGAGGAATTATTCTCCAGCAGCCACTCAGGGAAAAGTTCCAGTAGCAAAGTATAACATAACTGGGGAGTAGTAAATATTGCTTTGCACCAATTCAGGATAAAGAAGGACTAAAACTTATTTTCTATTTTCTAAGTGACTGCTGTAGCCAATGGGCAACAGTATGAAGACTATAGGCAACACAGAATCATAGGATCATAGAATAGTTTGGGTTGGAAAGGAGCTTAAAGATCATCTAGTTCCAACTCCTCTGTCATGGACAGGGACACCTCCCACTAGACCACATTGCTCAAGCCCCATCCAACATACCTTGAACACTTCCAGGGGGATGCATCCACAACTTCTCTGGATAATCTGTTCCAGTGCTCCAGCACTCTCATAGTGAAAAATATTTTCCTAACATTTAATCTAAATTTACCTTCTTTCAGTTTGAAACCATTACCCCTTGTCCTATCATGACATTCCTTTCTAAAAAGTCTCTCTCCAGCTTTCTTGTAGGCCCCCTTCATGTACTGGAAGGCTGCTCTAAGGTCTCCCAGGGGTCTTCTCCAGGTGGGGTCTCACCAGAGCAGAGCAGAGGGACAGAATCACCTCCTTTGCCCTGCTGGCCACACTTCTTTTGATGCAGCCCAGAATGCAGTTGACCTTCTGGGCTGCAAGCGCATGCTGCCAGCTCACGTTAAGTTTTTAATTGACCAACACCCCCAAGTCCTTCTTCTTGTGACTGTTCTCAAGCCATTCTCTGCCCAGTCTGTATTTGTGCTTGGGATTGCCCCTGTCCAGGTGCAGGACCTTGCACATGACCTTGTTGAACTTCATGAGGTTGTCATCTCTTGAAGGACAGTTTTTCTGATGCCCTCCTCCTGTCTGTACTGACGTATTTTTCTCACTCATTAGTACTTTGTGTTATGGATGCCATTCAAAACTTTCTTTTTCCATAAGCACTTGACAGCAGCCTGTGGATTTTCACTCATGAACAGAGTGATAAACACTGAATGTGCTGAAAATCAACATTGTAGTGCCAAAGTCCCAGAAAAAGAACCCTAAATTGTGCACGTAGATGTACCTCAGTGAGTCCCACATAGCTATGGATCTGTAGCAGTGACTGATGTTGATTTCTGATGCAGGGCTGCAGTTTGTGACATTCCTTTGTAGGCTATAGTTCCCATCTCAGCTAGGCACAAACAAAAGATATCTAAGACTAAATATCCTAAACCACACATGATCCTTAATTATAGCCAATTTCCTTAAGACCTAGGTCATACACATGAGCTTGGTCTTGTAACCATGCTAAGTTGCCTTGGAACTCACAAGTCCATCTGTTTTTCACACAGAGACTTGGAGCCTCTATGCATGACCAAAGGTCAAGAAAAGTATCTCAACTTGATTGGTTGGTATCAAGAAGAAAGTTATTTATAAATCTTTCTGTAAAACAGCTCCTCTCTAGTTTTTTTTTTAGGTTATGTTTGTAGACATTTGTCACAGCATTATTATCTGTTCTAGTGCATTTTCTATATAATATAGATGTGTAATATGGTATTGTTATTTAATATGTCTTGTGCATAAAGAAGTGAGTGCACAAACTGTGCAATTAATTTTCACTTCTGCTGAGGGACATGCTTCAAGAAAGTCCTCAAGGTGGCAGCACTGTCTCAGTTTTTAAGGTCACGCCTCACAAGCTAGCCAAAAAAAAAAATACTTGAAAACAATGCATTGCTAAGGTGAACCTTCTTTTAAATTATTTCCTACCCACCGGTAGTACAAATACCTTATTAATCAGCCCCTGGCCTTTCCTTTGGGCCTGAAAAATATCCACTTAAAAGCAAGGGTGTCTTCAGGCATCCTTAAACAAATGCTAAAAAATACGATGATATAACCAAAATTTCAATGATGCTTGCTCTTCTATCTAGACATGAGAGAAATGGATTTTATGGACTTCGTATAATAGCTGGGTACATGCACCTAAGCTTATCTTTCAAACGTTACTAAATACGGCTCTTATTACTTAATCCTGCATTCTTGCAGTTGTGTTCATATTTGCTGCTACTTCTCATACCTGAGACGAATGGTCTGGTTAGCAGGGTGTGACACCAACACCAGTGCATTAGACACAAAACCTCACCACACTTCATGATATTTTATAAACCCACGTTATACACTAGCTCTTCACTAATCCAAATTGTCTGCTATAGTTAATACTGTTTAAATATAATCCTAGCTAATTCCGTTTTAGCCATAATGAATACAGAGGCTGAAAGTGTGCAGTATCCGGCACTCTGTTGTGTAGAACTAATCCTACAAATTGCTTTGAGTGTTGCAAATGAGCATTTTCTCATAAATGTTTTTTATTATCACTAATATAACACCATTTGTAAATAAGAAAAACTACCTACAGTATCTGCAGAAACCAACAATGAAGAAAACAGCTGGAAGCTTCCATTGTTTTACTTTTAACAATATATCCTTTGACACTCAAATAATCCAAAAGTCTACCCGAAGAGTTTTCAAGTTAATCTGACAAATTACAAATTTAGTGATGTATAGTCTAAAAATAATGTTATGATTTATATGCTGACGGATGCTCTGCTTTTACTAACAGGAACCAAGTTGCACATTTTGCTATCTTTCTGACTATGTCAAAGAACATTATTAATCAAATTGGTTTGTTTAAAACACTGAACAAGAATAAAATTTAAAAGATACTCAGTTTTTCAGTAAATGTGAATAATTCAGTTTGAGAACTCGTTTGGCTCATTTGCTTTTAGGAAAACATCATCCATGTTTCTCATCTCCATACACTACTAAGAAAATGAGGATTGAAATTCCTGTATTGACTTTTAAATTTATCTTTTTATAAGATGATTCAATTTCAAAAGGACTTGAAAGTAACATTTCCCACTAGAGGTTCTGTTAGATAATCATTAGTTTGGGATGATAGTAGTAAAATTTTTACATTTTCCAGCATTGACACTTGTGAGGGCTGTCTTGACCAAAGTAGCTACAAATGCCAATTCAGAGTCAGCCTCCTTCCCCACCTTAGAAGTTGTGAGTATTTTAACAGAGCTCATCTCCAGACACTATCTTAAAGATGGACAACAGCTGGGAAGACACAGCTTGATTAAAGATGGGAAGCATAAAATCAGGCAAGAGATCTCATGTTTGAAGACATTATTAACATGGTAGATAAGGAGAAATCAGTAGATGTTAATATACAGTTTGGTTTCTGGGACACATTTGGCAACCTCTTGCATGACTAAAATAAAGACCAGAGGGTGGGAAAGAGGTGCTAAATAAAAGAGTTTTTTAAAAAGAAACAATATGAAAGACTAATCTGGACAACTCACTTGTACAACTTGGTTATCTATTTATCTAGTCACTGAAGCTCTTAACACATTGCAATATATAGAAAATAAAATGTTAAAACATGATTTGCAACCTGTTCTACTATCACACAAAGCCAAAAAAAAAAACCCCAAAACAAGCAGGGATATAATCTGTGGCAATCTTCAGATACAAACAACCTCTTGACAAATATAATTCCTTATTTTTTTGTTCTGCAGGTTTCTCCACCATATTTTTCCCTTTGTAAAAAGAATGAGTGACACAGTGAGGCATCAAGTTCTCAAAGATCCAAGCTTTTAGCTATATTTCATTAGCTGAATGCTAAGGGTCTTCAGATGCTGGAGTGGCAGCAACCATAGAAACACATATCCCAACATCAGTGTACCAGAGTATTTACTTTTCTTTGGAGAAAGCACAGGCATGTTATAGAGCAGTGTGCTTATAATTAATTTTTTCTTGTTCTACTGAAGAATGAGAACAGCTCTGAGGCAAGGCAGCGATGTGGAAAGGGACCAATGGTAGTTACCCCATTGCTTCAGCAGGTTATTAAGACACTCATTCTATTTTGCAGAGGTCTATGGGACCATGTTACCTAAATCTCTTGCAGACTGGACCAAGCAGCTGAAATACTTTTTTAAAAGAAACCTGTGCTCTGCAGACATTTTTGAAATAAAACTCATTATTTGCTTTGCTGTAAGGAAAAGATAAGAGGTGTTTCTCTTCCACTCATTACTCTCAGAATAACATGATAGTCTATTGGAGATGTTTCAGGTTTCCTCAAGGTTTTATCATCCAATGGCCGGTTATTTTGTGTAAACAAGTGTAAGGGCACTGCTAGCTCATTGTTTTATGTACCTCTACAATTGTTTATGCTAGAAAAAAATATTTTTTTGCTAACTCGTTATGGGTGTGATTCTTTGAATTTCTCTTTCTTGTTCCTAATTCACTGAGGGATGCTCTGAAAATCACACTAAATAGCTCCTGTTCCTATTACCAGAGGTCATACCTTTGCTTATAAGAAAAGGACTCTTAATTTTTCCTGCAGTAATATAGGGCATAGGCAATGCTAATGTAATGACAGATCTTCTTAACATTAGTTGTTTCATGTTGAAGAGATGTGGAGGACAGCCTATTTCAGTTTGGAGGACAGCCTATTAGCTTCAGCACCACACAATATTATTACAGCTTTTGGTGTGCAAGGGGGCCTTCCACATGGGAAATAGAAGCAGTGGAAGACTAGTAAATGAATAAGACTACTAGAGAGTTACTGAACACCAATAGGAGCAGATGATTTAACATAAACTGGAGTGTGAAGTCAATTTTTTTAACCTTGTACTTCTTGCTTTCTCTACATAGTGTGCCTCTAACCAATCCCAAACTTTCATTTGGTATAAGCAGGTTTACAGGAGCCAGGAGTACAGGATCTTACACAGTAGAAAGAGAAAGAATATTCCTGAGTGCAGAAGATTGGATCTAGGTGAGGCACGGACCACAGTGGAAGGAGGTGTGGCTTTGTGCCATCCTGGTTCTGAGCACTCAGGAAGACCCAAAGCAGAGTTGCTCCAGAGCTGTTGTAACTTTTTATCAACTATTTTAGCTGTCAAGGATGACTGTAACATTGACATATCTCAGAAACACATCTTTGCCTGGAAACTCCTTTCATACAGCACAGGCTGCTGACTTGTCTTAACACAGTCATAACTGGTCAAAAGACATTTGGGAAAGTATTTGCCTGTCCAGAAACATTGATTCATTCAAACTATAAATCTATTGGACTCATATCTGAGAAACAGAATCAAGACACACTTAAATATAACTTTCTCATATGTCAGACAAGTGACCTACCACTGAACAAGTAGATTTTCTTTTATAGTTTCACTCTGATAAAGAATAAAATCAAATTCCAATACCTAGAAATTTTGCAAAATATTTTTCTCACATGGTAACACTTTTTAATCTCATACCATTTGGCTGGAAATTCCCAAATCCTGCTGCGATGTGCATTAGAGTAATACTGCACATCTTACTCTTCCCACAAGCGAGTGAGGTTGCTTGTCCCTGTGCACTCCGCTCTGCTGTCTTGCCGAGGTACTTTAAAAGTATCTCCTGGGTATGGCTACTATGTTTATCCCCAAACATGCCATCATACCAAAAGGGACAAAATAATCCATGTATGGCACAAATAGGGGGCTTTCAGAATGATGTAAATAATGTTTAGTGCATCATGTACTTTTGATTTAAAATTTTTTATATTTTAAAAAAATAAATTACACATTTATCTAACAATAAGGATAACTTCTATTCATGAAGATAAGGGACATTTGCCCAGCTTCTGCTGAAATTTCATCCTGCTTATTCCCTCAGCAGGATTTTCCAGTAATACTTCTTAAAGTAGAAATAATTATGGATTTCTCCTACATGTTCTACAGTGACATTTTTCTTTTTCATTTCTCAGTTTTGCCTCCTGTGCAGCAGGCGCTTCACCTTCAATTCTGGAGGATTGCCTAAAGGCTTTTTCATTTAACTGTTGTTACACACCGCTGCACAAATTGCCTGGCAGGGACGATGTGGAGTGATAAGGCCCACATCCTACAGCAGGAGTTTTACCAGCTACCCAGCTTCTTAGAGCTCCACACTGGAAATGGGTCCGGTTTTTGCAGTGAGATGTACTGCTTCAGAGCAATGGAATTAGTTCAAGATGTTAATAACTAGAAATTAGTGATGGAGAAAATAAACGTTAATACCTATTTCAATGTGAAATGTTTTGAAGATTTCCTTTTCTTCACTAGGTTATGCAATTTCTCTTGCTCATCACTTTTCATTTTGGCCCCACCTATGAGTCAAAGAGAATAGCAGCATGTTATAAAAGTGAAAAAAAATAGTTATGCTAAGGGAGTGACACTCTCTGCTATTTCTGCTTCCATGATCTGGACCCTCACACCTCCAAAATTATTTATAAAAAACCTGTTTTCATGTTGCTTAGTTTTTACAGACTTTTGAAATATCCCTTTGGCACCTCAAACACAACACAGGGCGATCACAAATGCATGAAGTTAGAGAAAGTAGTGCTACAAATCCTATCTGGAATCTTGATGTCCTACATTTCCCTCAGAGCTTTCTGTGTCTGCAAAAGCTGTGCTACTGTGAATGCCCAGAAAACCTTCCCTTCGTCTTCCCTGTAAAGCTGTTCCTAACGCAGAGACAAAACGTCTTTACTGACCAATACTTATTCTGAAAGCAGTTGGTTCAGCTCAGAACATAGCCAAATGCCCACTGTGCGGTGCTGTGTTCAATGTGGTTTTGGCTATAGCATACCTTCCAGAAAGTGTCCAGGCTTCAAGGGCAGGAGAGACCATAGTTTGCTTCCATAATTAAGAAAGCAATTCCTAAAATCTCTACCACTGTGTCTTAACTTGCCTGGCTTCATCTTCGCCCACTGCTTTTTGTTGCACTCTTTTTCTCTGACTTAACAAAAGCTTTAGTATTCAGAGTGGTTTTCCAAAAAAAGTATTTCTGCATTGTTAACAAGTCACTCTTCAACTTTCTTTCTAGAATGAGTAATGGAGTCTGGTTTACAGTCAGTAGAAACTACAGCTTTTCCTTCACCGTGGAAGGTGAATTGTCATCTCTCTTCAATGTAATTTTTTCAATACCCCCTAAAATCAAAATTCTATACCAGCTTCCTATAGCATGCCAAACATCTCACTGTCATGTTACCATTTTAATCAAATTAACCTCTTTGCTTTTTTAAGAGATGGTCAGACAGGGAAGAGGGTCTGTGCTGGTCCCACCTCCAAGTAGTGTCCTTAAACATATGCAACATTCAGCTCCTCAGAAAGGGGAAAAAGCCTGGGTGCAGGTTCATGTTGCCCAGATTAGCAATCCTGTAACAGCTTAATTTCAAATTAAAAAACAAAAACAAAAACAAAAACCAAACAACAATAGAGAAAAATCTAGGGATCAGTGTTTAGAACCCCTTTTTTACCTTACCCAACAGAGGATCTGTCTAACCAATATGCTGCAGAGTTATACATAGAAAGGTATCTTTTGCATACCTTGAAATGATGTTTCATGCCTTCTTGCATTTTACCCTTAGTTTCTCTAAGGCCATGTTCTTTTTGCCTCTTCTCAGAGTAATGATGTCATGATTGCGGGTCCTCCAAGCAGCCACAAACATGCAGTAGCTGGATCTGTAACACCTATATAATGAAATCCAGAGTAGAATTACTTTAGATGTAGTTATGTATCTTATTGTGTTAGAAAATTATCAACTCAAAATGTCATCCCCCTAACAGATATTTCCAGATAGTACAGACAGGTGGTGAAGGAATAAATGATCCTTTTCTCCAATTTGATTCAGTGTCCTCTGCCAAGCCCAATCTTGGGCTACATTACTTAATAAATGAAGCCACATGCACCAAGAAATAGGCAATGGTATTCCTATAATAAAGGGCCAGCTCAGCACCTCCTTTATGTTGAAACTTCCTGAACAGATTATGACCAAGACTTTTAACTGACCAAGTATGTGAAGTGCCCAATTAGATTTCAGAAAATGTCAATTACATCAGATTTCCTTTTGTCAGCCAGAACTCTTTCATTTCTCAGACCTCTAGGAGAAATACCCATCATTACAATGCTTCTTCATTTTATGTTCTTTTCCATCTTGTGCTCAATTTGTTCACCACATGCTGAGTTAGACTCATGACTGCATTTGCCTTTTTTAATGGTTAGTCTCATGCTCTCATGGCTGCTTCTGATCATTTTCCAGCGTGATTAACTGTCATTGTGATCAGATGCAATCCATGCTGCTTGCCACATAGTGCTCCGCTGGACTGGGGTCCAGTGATCTATAACTGCCATCACATTCAGTGTTCGTGACTGACTGCTATTTTCCTCTCTGTTGTGCATGGTACTTGAAGAATCATTACTTTCTCTACCTTCTGCTCAAACCTCTTGCTAAATTCCCACAGTCATCTTCTAACCTTGCAGTTCCTAGTGATGTGTTCCCTTTGGTATCAGTGTGTATTTTCATCTGTGCTGATTGACAGACAACTTCATAACCTCTTCCAATCTTGCAGTTGCTGCTCATATTTACATTCCATTAGATAACATGCTATCTGGTTACCCTGATTTGCACTGGCCCACTCCTCTTACTAAGCTGTTTACTAGAGCCAAAGAAAACACTTTTTTTGCAAAAAGTCAGTATGTTAAAAGTATCAGGCCATCCCAAAGTTGTCTACAAATTAAAGTCAAATTTATTGAATAATCTAGTGAAAATGAATAATATAGATTAAGTCAAAATACAAGTGCCAAAGGTGCAAGAAGGAAGAGACTTCATTCACCTCATTGATCTCTGCCCCAATTGTAAGCACTGTAAGCATTTAATTTCCCTTTTTCCTGAAGGGATTAGAATTCACATCATGATGCCAAGCATCCCAATCATTGTGCTGTTAAGCATTTTGTATAAAGGCTCTAACAAGAGGGAAACCTCAGAATATCATGTAGTCTGTAGTGATTAAGCCACTCAGCTGGGTGGAGGAAACAGCAGCCCATATATCCCCCTTTCTGGGTAAAGACCAGCATTTGAATGATTGTGCCTGACCTCCCACCTGTGTGCTCTAACTGGAGAGAGCTACAAGGCAGATTCCTGTCAGGGAAGCTTGTGGGAGCAGTTCATTTCTCATTATAAAGCATTTCTAAACATATTGGAGTTCTGAACTGCTTCAGTTAGACAACTTCCAGGTCTTCCTTTCTAGTGCTTTTCCATTATGCATATTTTGTTTTCCTGAAGTTGTTCTTTCCAAAGACAAAAAAAGATAGTAGCTTATTCCTTAATATATAAAAAAAATTACACAGATGAAGCATATGTTTTACAGGATGGAATATGAAGTATTTTGCCCTCTGTCATGCTTGTGCTGGTTGTGCCTTATTAATGGATAGATAATCCACTTCAGAAATGCTGCTGTACATTGTCTTGCCACCTGTAGTGAAGTTTGAGTTTTTCATTATTAGACTCTTACTTGTTCCCCACAAACATCTAAAATATTTTCACAGGACTTACTGGCTGGCTCTCGAAGTCTCTGGACTGGTATCCAAAGACTGAGCAGCTGATTGTCACCTCAGGCTTAGTCAGGACAATGCAGATTTCCTACTGCAAGAATAAAACACTTCAACCACACCATATTTGGTTTTTTGTGATACAGAGAGAGAACAGTGATATAGAAGGATGTCAGTAGCTTACTCACATAACATAACCCCTTACTAGATGCTGATTTACATATTTTCATTCCTTCCCATTTCATTCTACAGAATTTGGTTGGCTTCATTCCAGAAGAGGAAAGTGCAAGAAAAGAAAGATTGCTTTACTCTGGCAAACACACAGTACCAACAGGTACACAGCAGCTGTTCAATCGTAGCATCAAGATTACAGACACACAGACACACACACACACACACACACACACACACACACACACACAAATCTCAAGCAGGAATACTTATTGCAATGCTGGTCACAGTGCTCTGACAACAATTTGTTATAAATCCTTTCACAGTCAGCCCAGATAAGATGAAGGCACTTTTTTAGTTGGTTTCAACAGATTTTTTTTTTCTGAAAAAGGAGGTAGAAAACTAAGCTACCTAGGTTATTAAACTCCTTATGCTTAAGTAATTATTAAAAAAAAATAAATTTTTTGTCATTAGAACATCCAACAACTCATGACAATTATAGCTATGTATGAAACCATCATATATAGAACTTCTACTTTTCAAAGTATTATGCAAACACAAAGTAATTCAACAATGTCATTGTTTGACAAATAACTTGATGACCACCAGAATTAGTGAAGCCTGCTGTCCTGTACCCTTTAGCCTTGTCACTGACTTTAGTATCTAAGCCATGCAAACACCAAGTTATGCATTTCCCTGCCTGGCCTAGTTACAAGAGTTTTCTCCCATGAGCTTCCATGGCCTTCAATGACACTGGAATTCAACCACCATCCTCCATCCTCACTCCCACTCCAGTCTCCCAATCTAAAAGCCATGTTTCCATCAGAAACAAGACCACATTTTCATACTATTTATTCATTACTGTGTTTTAAAAATAAAACTACACTCATCCTGTTGGTGGTTAACATTATTATAGATAGGTTGTTAACCTGGGATCAAAACAGAATCAAACTGGCCACGGCAGGTGGAAGCTACAGGCAAATATGTCATACCCAAAAAAGAGTGCGAGCACCAGAATAACAACGTCAGTGTGTGGCAGTGAGAGTTAAGTGAATTGATGGAAACTACTGAGCGAGTAGGTGATGAAATGGCAGGTTACATTCAATGTCTGTGCATGCAAAATAATGCACTAACGGAAAAACAACTGTAAGCATTCAGCCAGAGCGCAATGGACTCTAACTTAGATACTTGCACTTATGAAAGGGATCTCGGAGCCACTATAGATAGTTTTCTGACTTTATCAGATCAGTACTCCTCAGTGGTCAAAAAGCAAGAAGGGTGCCAAGACTTACATTTGTGAAGAAGGAATAGACAACTAAGCAAGAATTCTTTAACATTTCTTGGAGATATGGTTGCAACATATCAAACAGGATACTGTAAAAACAGTACAGAGAAGGATGAAAGAGATGACAAGAAGATAAGAAGAAATTATATAGACCAGAACAGTTCAGTCTGGAAATGACTCAACTGAGCAGGCATTAGATATGAAAGAAGAATATAATATCCTGAATGCCAAAGAGAAGATGAACGGGAAACAATTATTCGATGTTTCACATACCTCAGGATGTGGAAGACACCAAATGAAATGATCAGACAGCACATATGAAGGAAACCAAAGGAAGTTCTTTTTCCTGAGCATAAAATGCATGCGGAAAATATAAATGAGAGCAAAAATATAGAAAAAAACAGAGACTAAAGCTCTGTCAAGGGTTATTAAATGTCATGATCCTGATACCACTTGTGGCTCCAGATATCTTGCAGATCAGGAACTATGAGAGACTATCAGGGAAAAGTTGCTTTATACTTCCAGTGTTCCCTGATCTGTACCTTGCTAGTCACTGTCACAAAGCTGAGTGGACTTCTGTCCTTACCCACCATGTTCATTCTTATGTTCTCATATATTGTAATAAATACTCAATTTTAAGCAATAGAGGAGCTTCTGCAGGTAGAGAGCCAGTAAAATGTTTACAAGTCCAATGCCTGACTTGGTCTCCTGTGATGTGGGAAACCTTTTCAGACCTGGCTCTGTCAGACAGAGGAAGGATTCAGGCATGAATGTTCCCCAGCCAAGGCAGGTATACTTTGGGTATTGTAGTGTCTTCTACAGAAGAAACAGGTTATAGTCTTTTCAGCTACATAATGAAGGAAAATTTCAACAAGTTCTGTTACAGAGTTTGGTGGAAACAAAGAAAATATATTTGGCTTAAAAATGTAATATTTTGCATTTTAAACTTTGTTGGAAAAATATAATATTTCAAAATTATTTTCTAGGTCGTTTACAAGCAAATAAAATGAGTAAAAATATAAAAACCAGCTGATATTTGTACGCATTCAAAATCAAAAGCTCAGTAACTTTTCAGTTTTTCTTTCCTCAGACAGAAAAAGAAACACTGTTTTCAAGATAAAATAGGAAAGAATTCATAGAAATAAGAATCTCATTCACCTGATAAACTTGTTTAAAAAGTTTAGTTGTGATTATAAGCTCCAGAAAAAATATATATTAGTAGTACTATGCTTCTGACCTCAATGTATTGGATTACTGTTATCTTTCTTCTTGAGCTAATGACACATCATTCTTTTGTGTCTGTTCATTGCTAGGCTGAAATGCTTCAAATCATAACACTTATTTTGTACACAAATATTTCATTCCACTAAAAACTCATACCACAAATATATTGGAATATTAAATTTCAATATTTTTAAAAGTTCCTCAATAAACAAATAGATATTAAGATAAAAATACAATTTAAAAATATATGTCAGAAACAATTTTATGTGTCTGAAGTGATCAGTCACATAAGACTTGTAAGGAACTTAGCACTGTGGAAACAAATTCCCAAAAAATCTGAAATAATTGACAGAAGTTATTTTGGCAAATACTGAAGAGAAAAAATTGTTTCCAGAGAGCATGCCTGCTATGGAAATTATTTGCTAGCCAAATGTTGCTAAGCAAATAATTCAACAAGTCTCAGTTCTTCAGTTAATGACGTCCTTTGAAAATTTTGACAGTCAAATAGTGTTTATAAAGAGTATGTTGAATTAAAAGACAGAGACAGAATGAGATTTTTTTCAAAAGAATAAATACTGATAAGAATATTAAAGAATAAATTGATCATGCATCTAATTATTTTTGTTTTACCACAGACTTATTACCCACATTTCTTTCAATTTCCTTTTTTATAGCTATGAAAACAAACCATGCCAGCTGAAACACGATATGAAGGATGTGCCATGTTGCTTCTTATTGTGGGTAAAAACTTCTTTCTAAAGCATTGTGAAGAATGTGTGGGTTTTGTTGTTAATTTTGTTAGTGCCAATAATACTTTCCAGTGATGGAGAAAAATCTGTAAAAAAGAGTTTAACTTAATTATCCTTAAATAAATAGGGTGTCTCTAAAAGATAAACAGATACTCTTCTGTGGCATTGCCTTTACCACAGTATTTCCTAAATTTAGAATGTATGTATACCACAGGACTGTATTTACACCAAGTCATGGTAAATGTTTACTTTTTAATATGGTATGTTCAGTACGTATTTCTAAAAATGAACTGAAAAAAGGAGTTGAGAATGGATAAAAAATAGGGGGAGAAAATGAAATATGAAAAGAAAATCAAGCTGTAGAGAACAAAAAAATAAAATGTGAATTTAGCTGCAAAAAAAACATAGCACCATGTAAATAGTGAACAAATTACTCCAGAGTGGAAGGTAGCACAGAGACTTGCTCTGCTAAGTGAGGTAGGATCCTGCAGAAGACATTCAGATTACAAGGGGCTTAAGTGAGGCAGAAGGTGCCAAGAAGAGAAACTAGAGGAATTTCACCCTATTTTAAGCATGTTCATTTAGCAGATGTAAAAACATCTCCATTGAGTTCTGCAGTCCTGAATATTAGAAGCAAGCTCTCTGATGGCTGAAAACATCATGAAGTCATGCAGCTGTAGCATGAAGACTAATTTAAACTTTAAGAACTGGCAAGAGAACAGTTTTTTACTCTCAAAATCCATCCCTCAGAGTGTAACAACCACCTCAACAGCTTGGAACTCTCAATTTCCATTATATGCTTTGAAACTAACTCTTACAGGGCCTGGTCAAAAGCCAGAAATGCTATTCAGTAGAAGGTTCTGGAAAAAAGGAAACGCCCTTCCACCTAAGTTTGGCTATAGTACCTCCTTGAAAATTTTCCATGGAGAGGCAAATCCAAACATGATTTGTATTTACATAATCAAAAGACTTTGTTCTAAAAATTTCATCTCAGTTACAGTTTCCAGCCCTTGTAGAATGAAGAGGACTTGGCTTCACAGGGTGGGAACCAGGACACACAGGTACCCAGATGCTCAGCTTTGTGACAGGGAGTCAGAAATCTCAGGCATCTCAACTAGCACACCAGGTAAACTGGATGGACTTCAGGCTCAGCTTGACGGAAATCCTGTTGCTGTTCTTCTGGAAATTTGTGAAGACCTTTTGGTTTTTTATTCACAACACATTCCTGTTTCGAGAAACGATCACTTTCTGATGAAAACTTCCTTCACCTGAAAGTCCTTTTCCATTCTAGAGATAAGAAAAACAACATTTATTTTGGATTGATTCCTTCTGGAGTAAAAGACTGTTTCTCATTTTGTTTTGGGTTGTTTTTATCAGAATTTTATTTGGGCCATGAGCTGTAAGTCCAATTCCTAATCTTTTTACTTAATAAAACCCTGCTCCTTCAGGATTGCATAGAGCCAGCATCTCTTAATTTTGCCATTATAAATGCCTCCTCTTCACATTACAAAGACTAAGATTTGGACGCAGGACACAGGTTGTCGTTCTCCAGAGGGCTCTGCTAAACATCCCCTCAGTGCTGAGAGACCAAGGACAGAATCCAGGACAAACAGTCTGTAGTCATACTCGCCTGTTTCCATAATAGATAGCTATGATAGACATTGAACTGTCTATGAATCAATAACCTGTACAGTTCTAGGTGTTACATCCCTACAGCAGGACCTGAAGACTCCTCCGGAGTCTTCATTTCATGACTGCATGGTATAACATGAACATAAAGTGCTCAGGCAGCAAAAATTGACTGAGTCCCATTGAAGTCCTGGGAGCTGCTCTCTATCACACGAGTGGACCACACTGCCTAGTCTTTCTTTCACCTTTTCAGGAGGAAGATATTTGAATGATGCTTCCTGAGGGCTGCAACTCTGAGAGGGAAACTGACGGACATGGGTCTGTGCTCAGATAGGACAGCAGCTGAGCTAGCAAGGACATGCATTTGGCTTCATGTGGCCCTACTGCCACTGGCTTGAATAATAGCCCACCATTGCCTCAGCTGGCCAAGGTAGCAGGTGCCACAACATTGCTTTTGTTGCCTGTTGTGGCAGCAGTTATTTTTGTTGGCAAAATAAATGGCAGCTGCTCAGCTTGCTGGAGAAGAGGTAGGGGCATAGCTTTTTAACTGGTCTAGGATAGCTGACATGGCACACAGATCACTACTATTAGTAATACAGCTCTGTCTTTTGCCTTCATACCACCATTACTAGATAAAAGCACCCAAAGACAAAAGTCAAGATAGACTTTTGCATAATATTGATCACATCAAACACAAAACTAAGCAGAATGCTCAAATGCCCCTGGCTATAATTTTTGTTAATTTGTTCTTCTATTTACATGGCCTAATGTCCTAATGTTCTCTTTTAGTTAGCAAATGGTGTAAATGATATAATATTTGATCATGATTTATTTTCTCAATCTGGAGTCCTTCTTTTATACACAGATTATCCCAAGAGGCCATTTACGACCATCATTCTATGGTCTATAATCACAGCTTTAGGAATGCTAACATGAACTCTTCTCTGCTTTACACTGAATATTCACCAGCATCTGCTATGGGATTAATATAAAAAGATTTTGCCACACATGGCAGCCAATTAACAAACAATACGTTGGTATAGTTTGGGGCTATCCTTTTATCTTCCATGCAGAATCTATTGTGTAGATATCTCCAGGGTTTTAAATTGCACTCCTCAGCTTCTCAATTTACATTTGGCCTTTCATTGTCTCTTTCTATCTTAATAGTATACTTTTTCATTTGTATACAAATATTATATGGACGTTAACCAGGATTTTCTCTTGTGTTCTTTGACTGTTTAAGTCCATGAGAATGAGCTTTTGTTTCTTCCAACTGGGTGTCTCTAAATCAAAATTATTCTGTTAGTAAGGTAGGGTACAGAGGAATGAGCACTGTTGTCTTGGGTTTGAGCTGATTTTTCTTTTCTTCTACTTTTACAGTAGAAATACTTTTATCATCTATGTAAACATTGGTGATCAAAGCTTAGTAATGCTGCTGCTTGTTTAGATTTCATTTCATTCAAATGGAGTACCATTATCCTCCACTTGTGAATTAGTTCACATGAAATGCATTTTTTTACTATGTCAGTCTTAAGGTTCATTTTCAAATTCCCTTTTCTGTGCTGCCTGTAAAAGTAAATTGTTACACTGATGTATTTTTAAACATTGAGGTTGGTGTACTTTTTCCATTGCCTCCCACTACGACATTAACGGTGTAATTTATTCCAGTTTTCAAGGCTTTTGATCCACCAGTGGCTTGCCCTCACTTTCGCTCCTACACAAGTGTCCTTTTGACTTGTGCAAAACTACAAACATGACAAAAAGTAGGCATATATTTGTGCACACCCAAGGTTTAAATTTTCACACTGGTTTTATAGGGAGTTGAAAGGGCCAGGAGCTAAAAATATCAGATTCTTATTTCTAAAAAATGATAAAGCCAGCTATATTTGAGTCTTTTCAGTAAAATCTGTAGTCACTGTAGTAGTGGGAACATACCTGCTTTCTTTTCAAGAACTGCAAGATTGGGAATTGTTTCCTTCACACGAACCATTTAGAATTTAGACACTGGCTATAATGCAATGTTGTCATCTATGCTCCTCTTACAGTTAGTAGAGCAAATATGGCATATGGAGATGTCAGTTCACTGCATCTTGACATAGGTGTCTGTAATACGTGCAATTAATTGTTCTTCTTGTTGCTGTACACTGCTCCCTATGGTCTCTAAGCTTGTCATGCCTGTTCATTTTCTCTAACATATGTTTTTACTATATGTTTTTTAAAAATGCTTTCCTTCTTCTCCCCATACCAAAGTGAAAGATTCTGTGTTTTTTGGGGGTTGTTGGTTTTTTTTTCTCTTTTTTTTTCCAAAAATTTAAACTCATCCTGCTGTGAGTAAAATAAAATTCTAAAATGAGTATCACGTAGGCATATTTTGGCACAATATTGATTTTATATATGATTCTATATCTCTAATTAACACTAAAATTGAATTTGGGTGAAAGTTTTCCAGCATAAATGAGTACTTGAATTTAATAATTCATCTGGTCTCAATTAGGTATTTTAAAATTTCATATCCAGAAAGAATTCAGATTTGAAATTCTAATATATCTCCAAATCAAAAATTTGAAAGGCTTTGCTGGAAAGAATTTGAAAAAAGTTTATTACCTGAAAGGCTCTGCTGATGTGTGCTCATTTCCCATTGCAAATGGTAAGCAGGAGTAAAAGGAGAAGAAGAAAACATAATACAAATGAAAGGAGATTAAAACCAAAAGTTAGTAGGAGGTCAACAAAAGGAAAGAGTTACAGAGCCTGCAATCTGGAACCAGTTATCAACCTCCAAAGAAAATAATGAGGTGTTATTATTTTTATTATATTGGAATGAGGGAAAAGAGCATCTTTAACACTGTTTATTTATCTCAAAGCTATGTCTGAGGGGAAATTTTGTGTGAAAACAGAGGAATGGAGTAATCTAAAAGCAAAATGAAAAGAACTCATTGTTCTGTTTATGTTTATACAGACACGAGCTTGGTTGTATCAGTCTCTAAACTAAGCAGAATTTAGGAAGACGCATGAAGTGAAGCTCTAGTCACAAAATACTGACCTCCAAAGGGCTCAGGGGAACTTTTATTTTGAAATAAAAGAAAAGTAAAAGTAAAGCTATGTTGCCCTTCGACAATCTCATTCTCCTCTTAGCTGTTCAGTTTTCCTTATTAACTTTTTTCCTTGCAAGTTCTGAAAATGAGGAATTACCAAAAAAGGGGTTCCAACATGGCTTGAGCATTTACTCAGGAGTCATCTGAAGTCTGTGAATTCATAACACTTGGAGAGAGTACAGTAAATTTTGAACATCTGTATTCAGATCCATGTCTGACCCAGGTCCACTCCATTCAGACTGAACTCTCACACTGGGAGGCCAGCACACAATATTAAGCATTTCCACTGAGTTAGGGTCAAAGCCAAGAGAAATCAAACTTGCATTTCATTTCTTATAAAATGCAAAAGATTATGCAAAATAATCATTTTCCTGCCTCATGAAACAACATAGAAAATACTTTATTTAGCCTAGTTGTAACTTCTAATGAGATATCACAGCAGATAATGAATGAAATTGTACTTCAAGTCTCATTGACAAGTCTGTTAGGAACGGGTGGGAAAAAAGCCTTCACACAGTTTGTTCAAGACTCCTAAGAAAAAACTACACATAGAGTTATCAGCATTGTCTCATGACAGTGAAGAATAAGAATTGTGTAACTGAGGCAGAAGAAGCTGAGTAGAAGCCAAGATACCATTTTATTGTTAACCTCTTCAGGTTTAAGAACTGACAAATATCACAGAAATTTATATGTATCCGTTGCCTGTCATTTTTATTCTGCTCAGTAATACCAAGATGTTAATCCCTGTGATGGGATTTCCATTTGACCATGTGCAGGGAATTTAACTGTAACTTAAGTTATAATTCAACATGTCAGATCAATGATGTCAATGAATGCTGATTTGTCCCAGTAGCATTTGTTGCTATTACTGCGATAATGAAGACAGGTGGAATCATTTGACGATGTCTGTGGGGAAAGCCTGTACCAAAGGTTGAGCTGACTTAGAACAGGATAGTGCACTCAGTTACTTTTCTGATAGTGACACAGAAGTTTTCAAAACATTCTGCAATTAGATATTTTATTTTTTTTCTAAAATACACTAAGATTATGAGCCAAAGACTGCGAATGTTGGTAAGACACCTTTACTTAGGCTAGAAACAGAGATATTACACTGTGTTACCTGAGCTGCAAAAACTTAAAGCTGTAAAAGTTAAAAAAATTATTTTGTTTTACCTTTGCCCAGATAACTCTGTATAGTGGTGCTAATTCTTCTGTTATTTTACTATATTTTCTCAGTTGAATATTTGAATCAAGACTCATTTCAGCACATATCATATCATCTGTCTTCTCAGTTATCTTTTATATTGTATCGTATATCATATCATATCATATCATCATACTGCAATATGTATAAGATTTATGGTTCAATATTTTAAAAGTCTATTCTGTGATTAAAGGAAAGCTGATGTAATTTTTTTTCAATACTGTTTCATTTCACTTTGTTTTTTCTTAAATATCTTTCCTTAATTTGATGCCTTCCATGATACCTTGTGACAGAGTGCAGGCCCCAAAGGATTTAACAGATTTTCTGAAACTTAAGAATCTGGGAGCATGGGAAGATGGCAGTTTTCATAGGAAGGGCCTTAAGAGGTTTAAGTAATGACAAAGAAATGGAAACTAACCAAAGTTACAGGACTGCTAAATACAAAGTGAAGGATGTGGTTGCATAGTCCTAGACTTCTAGAATAAAGAAAAAGCAAGTGCCTATTTGGAGCTAAACACTACAACAAGTTAATGACTTGAAGCTACGGGAGCTGGTTTTTTTCACACCTATTTTACCTCAACACTCATCTCCTCTATGTTGGAGCTGCTTTGGAGGGTGCTTTTTCCTTCACATCTTACCTTTCCCATACCAATTTGATGTTGAAAGAATCCAGGCTTTTAAATAACTGATGAATTGTTTCCTCAGTCACAGAATAAACATTAAAGACCAGTTGTGTTTTACGTTAAAGTAGTATGTTTACATAGCGAAATTTACACTCGTGTTCTTCCTATGTCAATACATATGCATGCAAGTGTTCAAAACTTAAGAGCTCTCAGTTAGTTAGAATAGAACAGAATTTTTTCCCTTGATTGGATGAGCCCCCTAGGGTTTCCAGCACAAACTACTTCTCTACATGAATGTAAAGGTTTGTTTCTGTCTGCAATTCTACATATCTTTTTGGAACTGGTTTTATATTTGTGACATTCAAATTAAATTTCTCCAATGTTTGCAGAAAATCAGCACACATACAAAGCACAATGATGGAAAAGTTTTGTCTCATTCTCTCCTTAGTTTTATTCTTATAGAAATATTTTTTCACTTTATTCAGTTTTCTGTGCACTGGAAATTAAAATCTTGACTATGTAGCTGGTAACCAGTTTTCTGCAAAGACAACTTTACCTTTCACCTTTTCACTCTTCGAGGTAAAGCATATCTGAGTGGGAAGGCTGAACAAATTCCAAACTAAGGATCTTTCTACAGGAAAAACGTGGTTTTAAACTTGGTTAAAAAAAAAAGATCTTAAAGTCTTACCCTGGACCAATTGATCAGATAGCTGTAGACTTTAATATTTTTTTTTTCCCTCCAATATGAAGACTGTGAGTCAAGAAGTTATAGGTAATTATTTGGAAAGTTACTGTTTTATAAATTAAACATTAGCTGCAATACCCAAGTTATTATATTAGTTGGGAGTAGCTGTAATTTGCTCCACCCTAAATAGTCTATATGTGGTCTTCCAGCAAATAATCCAGCTGGAAAAAATATGTGGATAACTCTACCCAAGGCTATCTAGAAAGTGTTGCCTCTTAGGTAAAGTTGCACACACAGTTAATTGCAATAAGCAAAGCAGGTGATACAGCTGAAGGACACCTCAGGTACTTCCTACAGCCATACATATATATGGTTACATACTTCAATGCAATTATATCACGATGAAATTATTTGTGTTGGGGCAGCACAATAGGCTGCTAGTGTGTAAACAGTCTCTTAACATTTTGCAGCCCATTATATTTTGCTGCCCAAGGCAACCTCCTGCTCTGTGTGATTATACAGCCCTGTTTTTATTTTCCGTTGTTGTCAGATATGAGCCTATATATCACTCCGTTCGGGAGAGGCTGGGCTCAGCATTGCAGTATGTAACTCAACATCAGCAGCTATGATGGCAGGCAGCTACTTAAGGATCCTGCTGGCCAGTAGAAAGTTACTGGGTGAAAAACAAAAGGAAAATAACACTATAGATAAAACATGTGAATAATATGGTTTACTAACTGCTTTCTTTTCCATAGATAGGACGTGGGTAATAAAATCTATTTCCCATGCCCCATGCCTGAAGTGCCATTTGCAAAGGACCAGGCCAGAGTTGGCAGCGATTCCAAATATGTTGTTTTCATGTCAGCAAGTCCATTTTGGGGATTAAAATTACCTTCCCAGATGGGGAAGCATTTGGTGCTTCCCAGACCTGCAGTCAAAAGGATTCTGAATGCAAACATGAAATTCAAAGAATGGGCAAGCATTGGTTTGGACAGTAAAATAAGCAGATTAGCCAAATGACACAGTCCTTGTGCTCAGAAATATTGAAGCTTTTATAGTGAAGCTGCTACTAAAATGAATCATCTGCTAATTGTTAACACATGCTGTGACGTCACTGTTATCTACTGTTATAAATGTGACAAAAACATGGTATCTTAAGATGCATGGGCTGATATTTCATCTCTTTTCATCTTGAACCACGCATCAGAAGTATCAGAGCATCCTATCTGTAATGGATTGACATGTAAGAAAAAGCAACAGAAAACATAATAAATAAAAGTTATGGAGAAATGTACAGTTGCACATCGGGGAAGAAGTCTCATATATGTAAATAGGAAGATGAATGGGATACATTCTCATCATATGATGTTAATATTAACTACTTTAAATAGCTTTAGCTAGACATTTAGCCAAAACTCAGGACCCTGTAGGCTGTTTGTTGAGATGAAAAACTGTGTCAGCAGTGTCTCAGATGTCATCCAGTTTGTTTTTTTTCCAGAGGAACCCAGTCCTATTTCCCTCAAGACACCAAGAATCAAGCAGCAGAAGATAGTTTCCATATTTGCAGTGGTGGGCTCCTTTCAAGCCAGAACTTAGCACTCAGTGCCACACAGGCTGTGCTTTGGTAACTGCGTCTCCACTGCTTTTACTACTTCCACATAACTTCCCCTCCTTCTTTCTCACATACACAGTGACATCTGCTTCAGTGCAATCAGTTCCCAGCCTATGGGTGAAACGATTGAGCTGCATCACTGAAGGAGATGCTGTGGACACTTGCTGCAGCTCTGTATTCAATAAAGGCACTCAACGGTTTCGCCTCCTAGTTTAAGATGTTAAGAGCTACAGTTACTGACAATTCTGTTAACTTTGACTAAAAATCCCATTTTACTGATTTTTTTTTCTAATGAACTTGTGATTTTTGACTACTGCTGTTTTCATGTGCTCAAATTGTTATACTTTGAAGTCTACAACATGGTTGGTGCATGTCCTCATCAGACGTTAACAAGTTTCATGTCAGATATGCAGGAACTTCAGCACCAAAAATCAGCTCTTGCTTTTGAAAATATTTGTTGTTGTTTTCAAAACTGCTGGATTTACACCAAAGGCAAGGAGAAATATTTCTTCCAAAGCTAGAAATATTTTTGTGTGACTAATCTCTACAGAACCATTTCATTTAAGACTTTTAAATTTGTCTAAAGATTCTGGTTTAAGAACTATGTGTTAGTCACCTCGAGCCTTCCAGATAGTAAAATGCCCTTGACAATTTTTATTTGAGGAAAAGATTTCTAAATTAATTTTTATTTATTACATTGCTACACATGCTTCTAAATCAACTTTGAATTTTGCTGACATCAAAATGCAATTTTTTTGCCATTGACTTTAGTGTGAACAGGACTTCACTGTCTTCTATAAACTACTTGTAGTTCAGAGGAAAAAATGACAGAATGACAGAGAAAGGAAAAAAAGGAGGAAGGGAGGAAGGAAGGGAGGGAGGAAGGGAGGGAGGGAGGAAGGGAGGAAAGGAGGAAGGGAGGAAGGGAGGAAGCAAGCAAGGAAGGAAGGAAGGAAGGAGGAAGGAAGGAAAAGAACAAGAAAGAAAATGAACAAGAAAAGGTAGAAAGGAGGCAAAGAGAGAAGGTTGTAATGAGGAACTCTTTCATGTGAACACATCCAGTCTCTCACTGAACCCATACAACTAATAGGTGTCAAAATATATACTTTTAAGTTATTTTTTTGGTAATCCTCCCCACTACCATCTTTCAGTTTAAGAGCAAGACCCCATAGAACACTTAGCAGCACTTCAGCCAAAGTCTCAAAAGTATTCAGACACCTAACTCCTTTGAAAATATATTATTTAAAAATACCTAAAGACTTTTAAGGTAAGTTCATGTCAGTGATAAGAAATTCACAACAAAAAATGTACATCCCCTGAATTTTCTGGGGCTGTATCCTTAAAATTTTTACCTTGAATAAAACCCTCATGCCTCCAATAGAGAGTGTGTGTGTGTGTGTGTGCGCGCGCATCTGAGTGCATGTCTGTTTTACTTCTTTTCTGCTACTCTTGGCATGAAGAGTCAAGGGAGCTTGTGTAAATACAGGCCTACTTGCAGTAGCGGCTCAGGAACAAACACTGCACTGCAGTCTTCTGACTGGAGCACTAGTTTTGGCTTTAATTACTATAGCAACAAGAGTCTAGCAATTCAGAAAATAGCTGGCAGTACCTCAAAAATACTGACAATCTTTTGAACAAATAAAATATATAAAGAACAGTTTTCTCTAAGCAATAGCGGTAGCCTTCCTAAGAAACTGCTACAGGTGGCTGAAAATGTCAGTCAAACTTGATTTTAAGGGAAAATAGATTTTGGTTTGTTTTTTTTTTTTTTTGAAATGTGTATTCTTTCTGGGAAAGAAAAAAGAAAAGTGTGTTTTTACAAATGTCTTCTCCAGCTCCTCATAGGAGTTCACTGTTGGGTGCCAAATGCCTCTCTTCTCTTTTATAGACATGATTCTCCATTTCCAATTCACCACGGCAGGTATTTTTAAGACATATGTGGTGATTTACAGATTTCATAGCACATGATGGTCAACGAGTTGATATAGGATAATTTGCATAGGGCAGCTGCAGTGCCATTTCCATGGAATTCTTCAATATTTCTGAATCCAAATGTGCAGTTTTGAAGATTAAACTAAAGAACTATGACAAACATTTTCAAATATGGGACAAAAGAAAACTACTTTTGATGTTATATTAAAAATCGAAAATTCTTCTGAGAAGTGCTGGCCAAGAGGGTATACAGTATTCTCTGTTGTCTTATATGAATTCCCATTTTAATATGTCTGGTTCGAAGGTTAATTGCAGCTATCCAACAACTGCCCTCAAAGTACTGGAGAAAATTTTATATGGGTCTCTACCTCCTAAAGAAGCTGAAATGTGATAAATGCACCAAAATTCAGTTTAAAACTACGCTTTTCAAAAATAAGCCTTTTGTAGTTGTAAATAAGGCTGAAGTTGCATTTCCTTTGTTTTTTACCAGAATAACTGGTAGAAACTCTACCAGAACTGGTGGAGGAAGACTTACTTTCTCCCCTTCATCATTCATTCCCATCCCTGTGCTGTCATTTCCTAACTCTCATCTGTTCCTCTGTAATTGTCCTAGTGGGTGTGCAGAAAAGGGTTAGAAAGCAATCCTGTCAGCATAGTTGGTGCCAAGCTGCAACACAGACATGGAAACAAGCAGCCGAGTGAGGGTGCCAAGGTACTGTGAAACTACATCCTAACATGTGAAGCTCCTCAGCCTGAGTCTCCATTCTATGGAGAAGCCTGCATTGTCAATAATATTATCTGCAAAAAGACCTTTCTGAAACTGCTACATTTTCATTTTTCTAGTTCCAGCGAGGATCTAATTCAGACGTTTGAAGTGTTCTGTCCCTTCTTTAAATTTCCAATATAATTCTTTTGCTATCCCCTTATATTTTCTGCACTCTTTGGAACTAAAGCAGAGGCAGGAGATCTGGGTCAAGGCATGGTTGAGACCTGAGGCATCAGTGACGTGTTGGAGAGATCCTCTCTTTCCCATATATCTATGCTTATGCAAAAGTGAGTGAACTCTTCAAGAAGGACACTGTGAAAAGCTTCTAGACAATATGACTCCAAGAAGACATATATACATTATGGGAAAAAAAGCTTTATTTACTATTAAATAGTGAATTGAACATTTGCTAATCAGTGATTTTCTGTAATGCTGATGCTGAAGTTAAAGCATAATGCTTCATTAGCAGTCACATGACGCTAGGCTTTATTACAAAATGCTCATGGCACAGTCATCTGATCTAAAGCCTTTGATGAATGATACCCACAAGTCCTGAAACACATGGTTACTACAGACATCCAAAATGAATCCCTTCCTAAACTGTTCACAGTATTTCGTGACACTACAGACATTTGTAAAATGCACAGAGGAGAAGAGAACTGTACCTCAGAATGGCCCTGAAGTTTTTGCTCCATGCATACATTGTCCTTCCTCAGAGCTGCCTGTATCTTAAATTGGCCAGGGGCCACTGATACCTTTGTACTTTGCTACTGGAGGTGAATACACTCTGGGAAATTTAAAACATATGGGAGGAAAGTGCTTTTTTTATTCTTTGGTCAGTTCCCTTTTTAGAGATTTGTCTAGCATGAATTTTATTACCCTCATATCTCTCTTTTTTATTATGCTTAGAAACAGCCAGGCCACAGAGTAAGAGAATGGTTCTCTGATGTGCTTTTCCATCACTTCCTCACTCCTCTTTGTTCATGTAACATTCTTTTCTTATGACAGTGCTCTGCATCTCTATCATTTTCACACTCCAGATTCCACATCTCCTCTACACTACACCTTTTAATTCCCATAATAAAACATTTTCCTTATAGGAATGTTGTGTTGGACTTTTTATTGCTTATTAACACTATAGGCAATCATTCATTTCTACATTTATAGGATTTGAACATAAGTCTTCAACAGGGTACTTAGGAAATCAAATGAGAAATGTTAGAAAGGGCAACATGGTTTCAAAAAAATAATCAATGCACAAAATACAGGAAACAGGAAATATAACAGATAACAGGATAATGGAATAATAATAATAACAGGAAATATAAAAGATAACAGGAAAAATGTTGGATGTGCAATGCTGTCTTCAACATCAAACTTCTGTTTAGAAAATAACATTCAGCATTTACATAGCTGAATACCCAATAGCTTTTCTCTGTCTGTATTTGCCTTCCTTGCCCCACTGCACAACTGCCTCTTGGGTCACCACACTGCTGCATCCAGCCCAAAAGAACAATGTATAACAACTTAAGTGATGGTCCCTTACACATTTGGAACTATATTCTATCCTTCCTATGAAGGAAAAACAGTCAAACCTTTTCTTTCATCTACCAGAATAAGGAGCAAGCTATTCTAGAGCAGACAGTCACACTTGAATCCAGTTTCAAAGAGATTAACAGATTGATACTCCATGGGAATTCTTTCTCCATTTACTCCCTTCCTGCTAAATGCTTCTAAATAAAGACTTCTATTTTCAGGGCTTTCCCCTTCTGAAAAGAGGAAAAGGAACCTTTGAAAGCAATTCAGCCTGCCTAAGTTCTGATCTGCCCTTGATAGTCTTCCTTGGTGCCTGTAAACCAGACCTCTAGTCAGGCAAATATCCAGAGGGAGATGGGATGAAGCTGCTTTCTGGCTTTGGAAAAATCCAGAAGAGGAAACTGAAGATGCTATTATTAGTTTTCCCTTCTGGCTAATGTTATATTTTTTGTGAAATTATTTTAAGGAGTCTCAAAATTCTAGGTGCAATTTTCTCTTTTACTTTGTTTCTCTTGTCTCACAGATTTCCCAGGACTTCTTTTGGTTAAATGCCTATGCAACTCCCAGTTTTCCACATGCTGTTCAACAATATGAAAAATATGTTACACTTTGGTTCTGTTACTGACTGATACTAGGCTAGGTATCTGACCCTTAGGAAAGATAATGTCATACAGGTACTTGAAGTCCACTGATGTATGTGTAAACATTGTTAATAGCAGTTCACCTCGTGTATCACATATTTTCAGTGTCACTGAAGGTACTTCAACTTGATGCCTAAATGAATGGATTACAAGAAAGGAGAAGAATGTCTATAGAGGAGCATAACTATTGTTGGAGTCTAATCTCTTCCACTAAATGTAGTCTTGAGGACACATATATCCATATATAACAATCAAGACTCAATAAAATAAAACTAAACAGATATTAAAGCATCATACTGACAAAATTATAAACATGCTTGTTCATAAAATAAAATATAAACAGCATTTGTTGAGTATTTCTTCCACATTTAAAAACAGATTTAGAATTACTCTGTTGAATTAATCTATGTTTGTTGTATTCTAGTGGAGAAACACTAATAATTATCCATAATCAGTGCAAATGCATGCTTACCTAGGGTTCTAGAAATAAAGCTGAACTAGTTCACATCAGGAAACTTAAGCTCTAGCCATACAGGTCAATCATTTTCTGTTTTAAAGTGAAAGCTTAAAATCTGTAGAAAGCAACACGGTCGCTAGGGAAATGCAGGCACATGGTCACCATGGAATTAGCTGAATAGAAACCCTGAGGAAAATAAATAGATCTTTATGACAACAGTGAAATTCAACAAGTCAGCACTACTCTGAAAGAGCTTTATTTTTCTTTATTAAAAATATACATTGGATAGTGGTGAAAAGTATGTCAATATTCATATTTTGGTGGCAAGGGTTTAAACAGAAATGTAGATCATCTCTTTTATACTGAAAAAGCTAAGATAAGGAAGAAGAACTGCTTCAGTAAAAATTAGTTCCTAAGCAAATTCTCTGTAGTAAGTCTGTACTGGAGGAACTCTTAAGCAAAGTACTACTGATCAGGAAAAAGTAAACCAAGTGGTAGGTTATATGCACTAAAGAACAATAGCTCACACTCCCTAAAATAGCATGAAAGGATAGCTGAATGACAAATCATGAGGTTTTTCAGAAATGAAGAATGGATGTTTTTCTGTAATCCTCCTAACTTTCCAGTGCATTGAAAGGCTGAAGAATATAGGTCCTTTTGTGAACTTTAGCTAGCCATTAGTCACTAAAAACCAAATTCTCTTGTATCACTTATGCTTAGTGACAGAAATATATAAATATATATAGAGAGAGATAAAAAATAAAGTACACCTGGTTATTATTTGTAAAGACTTAACTGTAAGTTTTTAATGATTAATTTATCTGGCATCTAATACCTTAATAGATCATGAGAAACATCAAGGGAGGAATGTGGTACTGCATTTTTAAAGTCTCTTTTGCTCTCACTGAATGATAATAGGCATGGAAGCTATCATTAGTCTTGTTAGATGATGGTTCCTTTAGGAATCTCTTATGTGTTACCTTTTAGAGGGAAGGTCAGAGAAAATTCCCCTGGGAGTCCCTTTGCAGGATACAGCTAACACAAGCGTAAACTGTATGGAAATGGCTAAATTATCTTTAGAGAGACCTTGGTCTTTCACATCAATCAGACCTTTCTGAACTAGTAAAACAGATAAGAATCCTGCTTGTAAGACTGTTACTATCCATAAGTTTGTCATGACTGTCACAACAAATTTTGAACTAAAAGACCGTTGTCTTACTTTTCTAGTCTGTTGGTAAATGCGAAGGGTAGGTGCAATTTATTTTAGTAAGAGCTACATGAACTGTTAGTATAAAAATTTAAAGTTTAAGGTTGTAGTTAAAATCCAGAGAGTCAGGAAACATAAAAGTTAATGCTACAAGAGCAACCCCAATGTTACCTCTGCGCATATCTTGTATATTTTATGATATAGATTTTACAGCATAATCAATAATCTATTAAGCTCCACATTTAAGAAGGAAACAGGATTACGAATGGAGTATTTATAGAATATGATCAGCAATTGTTGAAGACTTTGTGGATTTCTTGACTTTTCTTGACTTTGGCTATATAAACTTGACATTCTGTATTTAAATTCATTTTAGTTGTGAAGAGTTTTGGGAGGATAGCCTGTTCCCAGCATTTGCTTTATTTTTGTTTTAATGTCAAACACAATTTTTAGCTTCCTATGCCTTTTTAAAAAAGGCATGGGGAAGAAGGAAATAAAGCTTCATGCTCATCTACTCTTTTTGTTCTATTAGAACAGTTTACAGAAAACAAAGCAGCAATAGCTCATTTGTATTTTGCCTGCAGTGACTGTAAGCCTACTTTGATAAAGGAAATTTAAATGATAATTGAGAATTTTCATTGTCACTGAATCTAGATGAAACTTTGGACGGAGACTACAAAATTACTGGAAATGCAATGATAGGTCCTGTTTACAAAGACATACACCAGAACTCATAGAATGAAGAATACTTTTCCAATAAAAATCACAGTTTTGGCAAAGAGCAGTTTTTCCCTAGGGACATTCTGGTTTTGCTTTAACTTTCATTTTTAAGTTTCAAATTTTTGCATAATAGCAATTTCAAACAGCAATTTCACATTTCACTCATCTTTACACTCAACATGTGAGATGTTATCAATCCTCATAATTTGGGGATCAAGATATTGTAGAAGAAATAATTACTAATTCCTTTACCAAACACCTTAGGGCCATACTCAAATGCTATTATGCCACCCAAGAGAAACCTAGACATGTACAATTCAGGTGATGAATAATTTGAGCCAATGAATATCCAGGGCTCCCCACTGTATTTTGGTAATAATGAGGAATGCTGGACAGTCTGCACAAGCTTGTATGAGGAACTCCGCATACAAGGCATAGAGGGCTGCTCTTATGAAATCTTGGCTATTAGCTCATCTCTTTTATCAATCACTGTCATTTACAGAATAAGCTGACTTTGAAAATAAGCTATTCTTTCTGAAGTTAATTGTGAACTTATTCTATGGTGTACCATCTTTCTGTCAACTCCTGCCTTGTGAATTTATAAAGTACCCTCTTATTTATTAAGGTTATGTTGACAAGATTGGCAAGACTGCCAACATAAGGTTATGACTAGGACTACTCAAAATGAATGATATGAATAATCAGCAATCACTGATTATTGTATCAGTTGATGCTGAGATACATCGGAGAACTCTTAGTCCAAGAATTCCATGAGCATTTAAACATGAAATGTCCCTGGCAGCTCTTGCTGCTATAGCTCAGGATGTCTTTATCTGTCTTCAATCATTCATTGTTGTTACACTTCTGTCTATGCTCTTTGGCAATAAATGAGTTGTTTCTGTAAAAACTGTGTTTCTCAGGAAAGATGACATTTTGGGAATATGATATATTTCTCACCTAAAGTAGCAGTAAAATTCTAAAAGACTTATTTCTGTGATTCTGCATTTAAAACAATGTAACCTGTGCATAAGTGGCAATAATAAGCTTCTACAAATCCACTGAACTCAATCCATGTGGCATAGTTCTCCATGTCTGAGATTCTTTTTAGATTCCCTAATTAATTTCTCACAATATTCTGGCATATTCTCTTTCCCCTTTTCTCATTCAATATTTTTAAGGGCTATCTTTTCTCCATGAAGGGTGTCTTCACTCCATGAAGTGATTGCTGTTACAAGGTTTTTTTCCAATGAACTAGGAAGGCTTACAACAATGACTAAAAAACTCTCATTGTATCCTGTGAGAGATGTTATAAGAAAGCTAAAAAACTATTGAAGTCCAAAAGTAAACATAAGCCCAGCTCAGTGTTATACTTAAACTAAAATTAACTTACAGATCAATATCTTCTTCTCAACAGTTCTCTGGGGTGGAAATGTATTCAGGTGTGGATATGGAAATAAGGATAATAACCTCTCTTTTCCTAAAATGTCAGTTCCATTCCATAAATCTTACTTCTTCAGTAAATCTTGTGTGATACAGATTACCTCCTTCTAAAGGAAGAATATATCCACCTAAATTTCCCTCTAGAACTATCTCAAAGGACTTTGACTTTGGTGATTTCTGTCCTATTTGTATGACACAAAAAAGGTGCTCCTAGCAAACCTCAGTGTTTTTTCCAGACTTGCACTTACAGGATGGATACATATGTGTTTGTGGGCTCAAAACACAAACCTTTTTGGCTGAGGAGGCTGGCACCAGAAGGATCCCATTTACTGGTCTTTCCCATTTTTTTTGTCCCTCTCCCTCAATTTTGGTTCTCTGTGACTACCTCTGTATGTTAAATTGCCTTCCTTCAAATTTATTTCTCCTGAGCTATAGCTTAACTCTTTCTTGTATATTTTGTAATTCCTTGGTTCTTTTTTACAAGCCTGTGATTTTTTTGGGTAAAGTTTTTTTTTTTTAAAATAGTTTATGTGAGTTTCAAAATTTACTCTTTAGTTTTCCAATTTTTAGAAAACTCTTTTTTTTTAAACTTTTTCTGTAACGCTTCTTTTAAGCCTTCCATCTTCAAGCTCCATGTGACCTGTGAGGGAACAATCATTTATTTTTCAGGAAAAAAAGAGGAAAAGAGGAGGAGAGATAGGGGAGAAAAGAGAGAGAGAAGAGAGATGAGAGAGAGGAGAGAGAAGAATAATAAACAAATGGAGAAAAGAAAAGAAAAGAAAAGAAAAGAAAAGAAAAGAAAAGAAAAGAAAAGAAAAGAAAAGAAAAGAAAATGAAAGAAAATGAGAGAAAATGAGAGAAAATGAGAGAAAAGGAAAAAAGAAAGGAAAAAAGGAAATTATATCTTAAGATCTTTGTCATTAAGATCCTAAAAATATCTTCTCTTAAAAAGACTCAAATACAAAAATCCTCACTTCCCTGTAACTCTGCCTACCAGCCAGTTGTTATGGTTTAAGGGTTACCAGCCGGAAAGGGAAGGACAGGTGGTGTCTGTAGGACCCTGGAGGGTCAGAGATCAGTACTGTTCCCTCCCCTTTCCGGCCACAGTCTATAAAAAACCGAGGTTTTCGCGGGCTTTTCCTGGCTTTCCTGGGCGGTTTCCTGTCACATCTCGGGACTGGTGGGCCTAGCTCCACGTGCTCGGCAGCATCTACCACCATCCGCTCCCGGCACCACTGCGGTCCCTGGTGACGAGTCACAGCGGCCACGAGGCACTGCTTGGACACTTCCACTCAGGACTACTGGGATCGGGTTTTGTATATAATTATCCTTTGTCTCTTATTAATTCCCTTTTCCTTTCCCCTGTTGTTTTCATTAGACTTGTTACAGTCTTAACTTCCAACCTTGTGCAGAGCTCTTTTTTTTTTATTATTCTCTCTCTATCCCCTTTTTCTTAATCCTCCCCCTGGGAGGGGTAGGGGCAATAGAGAGAAAATCCTGCTCTCTCTCTCTCTCTGACCCTTAAATGGAGACACCAGTGAACTCGCAATAAAATATTTCCCCATGTCTTTCACTTCAGCTTAAGAGAACATGAACCTAAGATCCAAATGGGATCTCAGATAGTAAGAGGGTATCCTTGACCTGGAATATCACTACTTAGGGGATAACCCCCAAACTCAATTTCTTTTCCATGGATGCCAACAATAAGTGCCATTTATTTGCTGAGCTCCAGGACTGTTCCTGACAATGGTGCAGTTTTCCCTGATACTTTTTGTTGAAGTTCTCTATGAAGCTGAAATAAAAATAATTGTCATCCAGCAAGACAGGATGAGATTATTTCCGTTCCAGTATGGGTGCCCAGATTTGCCTCAAGTCAAAATTTGTTAACATCAGGTCTTCATTTGTTCAAACAGGATCCAAGAACAAGAACATCTGAAAATTATTATTAAATAAGGTATACTAATATCTCTTAATGTGGAAAGTGTGTAATCAATAAATGAAAAGAAGAGATAAAGTAAACATTACTTTATGAGAAGAAGAGAGAAAGTCTCTCATTTTTCCTGGTAATGTCATACTGTTGCACAACTGTAGTTTTATTTATAACAGAGATTTTTTTTCCTAAAATATCCATTAAAGTTATTTAAAATGACACTATCATCAGCTTTGCCAGCTTAGAATGGAACAGTGTCTTAATACAAGAAAACAAACGTTATGTTTTACTGATGGAAGCCTCTACATTATATTTAAATTTCTTTCACTAAGATTTAACTTGAAAAGTATTCTTGCTTTTTCAGTGACAAAATTTACTGTTAAGCAATAGCGTTCTCACCTATCATGTAGAAGGCCAGGTATATTTTACTTTTGGACTGTTACACAATTCACTGAATTAGGAATATATCAACATATAACTTAATGTGAGATACTGTTAAACAGATAACCATACCTCCATCAAAGACCTGTTTTTAAGAAACAAAATTACATACTGCAAAATCTTTTGTATATTTGCAAATAAATCATAAAAACTCTTCTTCCTCTAATATTTATAACACCTCTTATATGTACTGCTATTGTTTCCCTAAAATAATTTTTAAATGAATATCTGAAATGCAACCAGAATCTGCACTTTAGTTTCAAGTAAATCAGAATATTCAGTGTAAAGATTTAAGGTGCAGCTGTTTCTGCCATTCATTTGGGTAATAACTGTACATAAATTTATACACCATGAAAAGCTTTATTTGTGTTCATATGGTGTGAAAATTGAAAGAAAAACTCTAAATTAATTACCTTTTTAAACAAAGCAATTTAGATTTATCACATGCAGCAAGGGAATTTGTTCACATATTATAAAGCTTCTGTGAAATACAGAAATGAAATATGAGTTAGGAAAAAGGATTTATGCTCTGTAGAGACTTTAAGATGTGAAAAACAAATTAACTACCCCTGACTTCAATCAACATGCTCTTATGAGTTTGGGTAAAGTCTACCTGCAGCAGCAGCCTAGTGCCCTGCAGAGGCTCCAGAGGAACGTGGAGCAGCACAAGCCTTTGTCTAGAACTACCTGAGACATTTCCATCCCCAGTGGCAACTTTTAGAATATGGACTTCAACTGCCGAGGTAACACGTTATTTTTCCTTCACGTCTTACTAACAAATGTCAGTTTAAAGCTATTATATAGCAATATGTTTTCCTGAATACAATAAAAAGAACTTACTCTCTTCTGCTAGGACGTGTCATTTTCTTCCACATGAAATAAGTTGGTGGGTATGTAGAAAAGCATTGCTGCTTTGATTTCTCTGAATGCTTCCATTATTTCTCATTATGAACCTCAAGTTTCTCACTGCATATGCTTGATTATATCCCAGTATACTACTGGTTATTTATTCAGGTAGTGTTTGCCAGCATGCATCCACCTTTAATTTACACTTGGAAAAAGAAACGTAGGCTGATGAAATAATTTGCAGCCTGAAATTGATCTCCATGAAAAGAAAATATACTCAATGTCTTTTGCCATAAGAAAACTATACTGTAAGAAAGCAGTCACCCAAATTCAGAGGGTGAAAAGATTATTTTTTCATTTCTTTCATACACAGCCATGCAAAAATGTTTGCTTCACAGAGAATATAAAATGACCAGAGGGTATCATTCAGAGAAGGAAAAGATTTTAATACTTAATTCTTCAACACTGTTGTTTCAGCATGCTAACAAAATCAATGCTAACAAAAATCACCTCCTTTTAATCTGTTATTCTTTTGTTCCATTGAAGTAACTCAAGATCAATATGTATTGATTTGCTCCCTAATTATATTAATTTTACTTCAGAAATTAGGGAGGCCATAATGAGAATGTGAAGTTACTTGAAGACAGTACATTATAGGTAGTCTAATTTAGCAGGAGTCTGTGCATGAGATTAATTCATTAAAAGCAGGCAATTACCATACAAACAGGGGAGATAAATAAGATTTTCTCCTTTAATTTGCATTTTATATATTCTTTTGTAATTTTTAAAAGCCTAAATGAATTTACAGGTTAACTATACTTTTAATGTATATCCATTTTATTCCTGGGGACTATAATTGCATTTAATTTTAACCTTTAGCTTTGTCTTTTAGGCATAGCATTTTAGAAAACGAGATCGTGGCATCTAGATACAAGATATTTTAATTAAGAAAAATAATTAAATGCTAATGCTTTTAACATTCCAACTATTCTTTCCACTAAACTTTTCTCCACTTACAGACAGTAAGAAGTTCAGCTGATAATGATACAGGAAATGAAGGTGGTGTGACCTGTCTTGGCTGAGGATCTGGCTTATAAATGTATCTCGGCCACAAATGACTACCTATAAAGGTAATCAAAATAATTATTTCAATTGGCTAGCTACATATATTATCAATGCAAATGAATGCTGTTTTATTTGAAGGACTTTGTTTGTTGTTTGATGAGGTTAAAATGGACTGGCTTATTGTTCAGGAAGATTCTCTCCTTGCCCTTTTTGCACTATACCCCAGCATAACCGGCAGAAATTGAAATCTGCATAACACACTTGGTTCTTCGTTGCTTTACAGCTGTAGGATTGGGAGACTCTCCAGCGAAATATCGCAAAAGTAATCACACTTGTATAATTTAGTGTCTGTAAAGAGAGAACCAGACCCAAGAGATCTTTAAAAGAATCTTTACTGTGATTTTAAGCCATTTGTAATTCTCTTTAATACTTAACTAAAAGTCCTTTAGCTAACTGAAGATTACCTTTTTCGAGAGAAGATAAATGGTATCATTCATTTTTTTGGAAGTTACAAAGCTGACAAACATTTAAAAAAACCCAAACCCAAACAAACAAAAAAACAAAATAAAACAAAGCATTATGAAGTTAGAAAAAAATCTTGAGATCCATAAATAATTGTGTATATAATAGTCTGTGTTGATAAGGGATCTTGCCATAGATAACAAACTCATGCGAAACATTCAGTCCTGTTGATTTCCTTCCATAACTCCCTTCCAAACTCCTCTATGCTAACCTGTGATAAAAATATGTTTGATGGTATCTGTGTTCAGGAACATTCAAGTAATTGCAGTTACGTGATGTGGACATTAGGACAAACCCTTGGAAAATACAGGTCTTAGACAAGTGAAAGAAAACTCTTTAAGTAGGAAGCTCTAAAGCTGGTGTCTAGTTTCAAATATACATATATTCTCAAATAGCTGATACTGAAGCCAATATTCAGTGTCAAAGCCTGGCCCTCTGCTGCCAAAACTCAGCACAAAATATTTTGCTAGAAGGAAAGGCATTTGGCTTACAAGTAAACTTAGGTGTTTGTTTTACCTCAGGCTGAGCTATTGTTTGGTATAGGTCCCAGTTGTCATTATGATCAACAAGGTAGACACTATCTACCATGACTATCTTTAAGTGATGCCAGTGGACTGTAGTGAGGACTTGGACTAGATTTACTGGCTTCCTTGGGTGTCCACCACACAGACATAGGTGCTAAAGCATAACAGAAACAGCTGAAGAGCTTAGGCTATCGGTTCTGGTGGAACGGTACTTTGCTGCAATTTATCTCTATGCCGCAAGCTCCAAGAAGCAACAAAGAGGAGTTTAAAAGCAGTTTTAGCAACATCTGGTGCCTTCTTAAATCCAAGCTGCCTTTCTCTGCCAGCAATAATTATCTGCTTCATGGAAAAACACGGGCAATATGAAGAATTGTCATTCATATTGCAAGCAGATTGCCAGACAGATAACACATCATGATAACGATGATTATGATAATGATATATAAATGTTGTACATACTGCATTCCTATTACATTCCTGCACTGAATTCCTGCAGAGCATAAAAGAGCCTCTTTATAGAAGCATTCAGCAAAGACGGAGGGTGAGATTTTCAAAAGTGATCAACATCTATTTGTCAGAGGATTTTCTACTGTTGCCCATGACTGTAACCACTGAACACATGCTACAGCAGTGGAATGCTTCCCCTCTATCTGGGTGCAATTTGAGAACAATGAAAACTGTCATCTCATTAAGCTTTTATTCTTTTTTTTTTTCACAATCTTGCTAAGAGACTGAGGGTACATCTTAGCTTGATAGGCCGCAGTAGTAACATGAGGATTACTGTTAAATAGGAAACAGCATAAATTAGCTTGTGCAGACCCTTGGGTCATGGTGTCAGCAGCGCGTGGGTTAGCTAATGGAGAGCTGGCTTAGCTGTGCGTGCAGTCTGCAAGTTTGAACTGCAGCATTATTTCATGCTCCCTTTCAGGGTTTGTTCTTATCCCAGTTATTTTGTACAAAACTCTTCTGTTCCTGTGTGTTTACTCAGAGTACAGGTGCCAGGAGCAGCATGTTTTCTACTACCTTTAGATTGTTTGCCTAAATTTGATGGACCTCTGGTCACTTCTACCTAGTGCTGCCCCTATAAACCCAAAAACAGTGATAAGACCTCCCTCCATTCAGAAGGAAAGAGCTGGGCTCTGCTAAGGTCCTTCAGATTTGCTCCCAGGAGCAGTGTCTCCTAAAAGTGAATACAGTTCCAGTCATGCGACTGTGACGTATACTCAAACTAAGCTCTCTAGTTACTCATTGAGCACCGTGGAAAGCAGATCTAGAAACACTATTATGCTGATTTTTTGTCTTCTCTATTCATTCGTGTCCTGATTTGAGCTAAATAGAATTAATTTTCTATTTAGTGATTTTACTTTTCAGCTCAATCTCATTTAAGTGGCTGAACTTGCTAAAACTAAAGGCAGACAATGCTGCTAGAAGATATGCTTAAGGTCAGTTGTCTCACTATGGGTGCCATGTTTGCGCCTACGGGGGAGGAAGCGGACCCAAAACGAAACAACTAGTTATTCCATCCCATATGTCATACCATCTCAGGTATAAAAGCTGAGGGATCATGAGGATCTTGAACGCTTCTTCCATCTTGGAGCCTTCCATCTGTCTCGATCCTGCAGAGGCCAAGGCCTGAGCAGAACCCTGCTAGTTCATCTGCCTCTGATCCTGATTTGTGTCCTGCATCCTGCTCCCACCTGCTGCTGAGTATGGTCTGGAACTTTTCCAGTGCCCGGCTCCGCAGAGCCTCTGGTGACGTATTCGTCATTGGGGAGAGGGTGGGAGAAGGATTTTATATTGGTTTTGTATATATTTGTACATATTTGTATATATTTCGTTATTTTACTGTTTACAATATTATTCTGTACTATTAGTATTACTGTTTTATTAAATCTGTTAGTTTTATTTTTCAATAAGGGAAGAAGGGTTAAAAGAGAATGTCTGTCCAGGATTTAGTGGCTGGCCCAGCCCTAAACCATGACAACTCATTACCCTCTCAAGCATAAACTAATTTAAGTTGGAAGTGAACCCCGAATGTCATTTACTCCGACCTCCTGCACAAGTGCACCTTATTATGTTTTCCGTAACTTACATGTCAAATGTCAAACAGCATGAAAAAAGTGGGTCAGTGTTGAGCAGGCAAACTTCAGATCTGTGTTTCTTTCAGCCATCTATGTGATTGGGAAGCTCTATTTAAAAAAAAAGGTGACAAAGTTATTACAATATCCTGCCTTTTTTTTTTCAGACAAAACCAAACTAGTTTCAAATAAGGCAAGTGAAATTTTAGAAGAATATGTTCATCACTTCTAATTTACAATGTCTAGTTAGTCAGTTGGAGTTGATAAATCAAAATTAGCTACCAGTATTCACTAAGTCATATCACGCAAGCTGTGTGTTTAGTAATTTTTAAAGGATATTTGATTTATATATAGGCATAATGTAATGGGAAATGAATTAAACACTGGCTGTCAGCTTCAGAAGCCTAGAATAGCTAGGTTTTTACGATACATTTCATAAATTCATGTCTGAGAAGGAACCAGCAAGAGAAAGTTCAGTTCACAAATGAAACTTTTCAAGACTTCACCTGAGGCACCTGAAAATAGAAACATGATATATCAATTATAGTTGTTGCCACAAGGTTATTATGTATATTGTAGCAATATTCTTAAAAGTAATTGGTGGTCGATGTTTGGAATTACGCTCTAGTCCTGAAAGAAGCTGGTCACTCAATCTGCATTGAAGGCTGATTTGGAGTTTCAAGGGAGACAGTCCCTGCCAAGCACCCACCTCTGTACTCTACACATTCTCTTATAGTGACCATCAGCAGGGTTTCAAGCCATTTATTTACAAGACAAGGTGTGAAAGTTAAGTTTGACATGCTTATCAATATTATACCTCCTCAAAAACCATACTGAAAAAGGGGACAAAAGTAATAAATGCAGGAATGTTTGGAAGAGCCACCTACAGCTGAGTGTGAACAAGCCAAGTAAACAATGGCACAATATAGACACAGCTGAAAGCACTTAATTAGTTTGTAGCAATTAGAGCAGTCATGTGAGCAGACTCAGCTTCTTTCCTTTTCCAGCAGAACTAGGTCTTGCTCAAACACACTGTCAAAAAAACCCCCATAAGCCCTTTTGCTTGAGATAATAATTTAACAACACTGTATCTTGCCCAACAGTCAATTTTTTTAATGGCAGAACTCTGGGACTTCAGAAGGCTTTGTGCAGTTTGCTCTCTGAATGAGGCACTTTTTCAGTACCTAACATAGCTGGTTTCATTAGCTGACTTGGTCACTTAAGTCATGTTAACACATCAGAGAGGTCTTTTTGCAGTACAAAGCACAAGGCCATCTGGCGCTTGAATTTATAGCTAGCAGTGTAACATATATGCACCAGATTGTGAGGTTCAGTCCTCAGACTCTGTTTTAAGACTGCTATTGAGAGGTATCCCTAGGTGAGGTGAGTTTGGAGACATAGATATCTATGGAACTAGCAGTTTTTAAGCTATCTGCTAATCTCATGTATGAAACTGAACAGCTACCTCTCCAAAATAGCTTTGCCTAGCCCCTTCTGGTCTTCCTATGTGCCAGCCTGGAGACCTGTTAGACATTTAAGCAAGTGTCAGATCCTGTACTGCCTGCCAATTTGTTTAATCTCTATCCATTCAGTGTAAGCACTTTCTGAAACAAAGATGTTTCTGAAATAAAAATCAGGTTTTCACAGGCTGACAACAGTTAGAAAGACTGCTTTTTATTTGTAAAGTGCAGATTTCTTGGAAGATCTACTGAGAGAAATCTTTTCACCTGTTGCTCTTTCACCTCCAGACTAATAGCTCATTCTCTTAACTTAATGCAGAACAATCAGAGCATATTTGACTCTTGGTATAAAAAAAAGTAATTCAATTTTTGTGAGCTCATAACTTGTAAAATTCTGGCTTTGAATCCCTGTCCCTCCATGTACTGCCCTGAGTGATGTAAAGTTGAGGTATTTCAGCTGCTCTTTCTGCTCCTCTTTGTACGGGCTCCTGTCACTGGAAGATCCCTGGTTATGGAGCTTGTGCAGGTGACAACTAAAACAAAATGAAGTTTAACTCCCACTTGCTCAGGTCCTGAGGGAACAATATATAAAACTGCCTAAGATAAAATACAAAAACTGTTCAGGAAATAGGAATATAAAACTAATCTAACACCTCATAGCTCTAACAAACAGGCTACAGACATGTGGACTCACTTGTTTCCTCCTTCCAAGCTGAAGGCCCTTGTATGCTTGGCTGCATTGATGCTCAGCTTTAAGAACAATGGTGAAACATCCCCCAGTCCTGACTACTTTGCACCCTGGCAGGCAGAACAGCCTCTTGTGAGATGTGGCTTTAAAGCCATTTGAGCTGAGGCTGGAGTGGTGAACATAGACACCTCTCTTCCTGCATGAGTCCTTCTGTCAGTCAGCTGTCATGCAAAAGTCAGGCACTAACTCCTCCTTCCACTGCAGTGATGCCTGTGCTTCTGCCCAGGGTGCACTCCAGCAAATCTTCATGGTTTTGTATGTAGAGACTCCATCCCCAGTGCAGTCACAGGGCTTCCAAACAGTGTGCTTCACATGCACAGAGTGACTGTGTGATCATGGATAGCTGTGTCTGTGTTAAGAGCAAGTAACTAAAAGTGGAGAGTTTGTAAGGATGCATGGTTTCTTCCATCACTGGACTTTGTGAGTGCTCCTAGACAATCCCGTCACAAAAAAATGAAAGCAGAGTAGCCTAAATCTTTGCTAGGGGTTGTTTGAAATAACCAAAGTCACCTGCTTGACTTTGCTGTGGCACATGCTGGTAGAGTTCCTCAGGCAGCTACAGCTGACAGGCAATTAGGAAATTGTTCCTTGCCATTTCACAAGCTGTCAGTTAATGGCTCCCAGCTGAAGCACAGACACTGTCTGAGCGAGTGCTAACCCCGTTTCACTGAAGACCACTGAAGGAGCAAAGCTGAAGACAAGAACTCACTTGGAGATAGGCTGGAAACCAGTAATATTACTGTTAAGAAACAGTGGCTCCTGGCTCTGATACCTAAGACATCTGATTGGGCTTGTGGCCATCTCCAGCAGTGGTTTGCAGGGGGACAGGCTGGGGCAGAAGTGTTAATGCAGTTAGTTCAGCTGGAAGCCATTAGCGTACAGCTGAGAGGCAGCAAGGAGCAGCTTCCTAAACTGCTTCCCTGCCATACCTCTGTGAGCATTTCCTTTTCAAGGCAGAGTCAGGCTGATAACATAAGACTCAAACTCAAATTGAACTTGCCCCATGCTGAAATCAAACAAGCAGGTTGGAAGTGCTCATATGTTTGGGGATAAGTGAGAAGTAGTCTATGGATCTGTTTTCTATCATCTCTCAGCTGTTTGATTCTGGTTCCCAGCTAAGACTCTAAGGATGCATACAGTCTCTTTGAAAGCAAAATCAAACAGGTGAAGACTGACAGCCATGACTTGAACTTGCATCTTTAGCTTTGCTCTGAAACAGAGTGGAACAGTTATCTCAGAAACCAGTAATGTAAACCTGAGAGATAATTGAGACTGACCTGTTCTATGTTAGTCTCAAAAATAGCACAAAGGTCCCCTCCATCTGCACTTGACAGTAAAAATGGCTAAGCCCAGTTTCAGAGCTTGAGCACTTGTATGTTTCCTCCAGACTTTCCTCTGCACTCTGTTCCTGTTCATTTTGGGTGATGAAGATGGTAAACTAAAAGAATAAGCTTAGTGATTTACTGATGTGGTTAGAGACAGAACAGACTGTCCTTCAAGACTTCTTCTAGGGATTCTCAGTGGAGGTGTTTTTGTTTCTGAGCATGCTCCCTGTTGTAGTACCCATCCTTCAACTCTGGCTTTTTTTGCTTGCCACATAAGAATGGAAGACACTTAGTGTAGCCATATGGAGTCCACCCCTAATAGCAAAAGCTGCTGTAGTGAAACTGAGTGGCTTTTGGGAGAAATCACTCAGCTGACTTCTGAAAACATTTGTTTTGTCTGAATGATACCTGACATATCTGACACCACCTCATTGAGCGTTTCAACTCTTTTTCTTTTTGTTTTAAGAGCATTATAAATAAAATACTGTGAATTTGAATCAAGTAGCATATTAATGAATGTGAGTAAGAAATATTAAGGCCTTTTTAGGCTCTATGTTGGTCTTGACAGATAGGTGCTTAGGACAGTTTTAATATGCTATGATCCCCTTTAAATTCAAACATTGTTTGCTTGTGTGGAATTATTATTTCAGTGATGTTCATTTTTACTACATTAATATCTATAATAAGTTGATCAAATGTTCCCAAATCATAAGACAAAAAGTTTATCTTTAATTTAGAGAACATTTTAGGACAGTTCATCAGTCAGAGAACATTTCAGTTATAGCACACGTACATTTTCAAATGAACTATAATATAACAAAATTATTATTCTTTGCTTTTATGGTAACAGTTGCATGTGTACAACATTGCAGATGGGTGTCAAGTCTGCATATTAGTGTCACATAATAATAGTCAACAACAGGATTTTCAGTCCTGTTTCTGAATTCAGTAATAACAGTATGACAATATGAGTACAAATTTAAGGCTTGCTATGTGACTCTTAAAACTGAATTAATATGAATCTTAACATATTAAGCCTTCTTCAAATGTAATTATTTTCTTCTGAGGGGTTTTTTTTTCCTGAAAAGTGTGAACTACTAAAAATGGCACAGTAAAGCTTATTGCAGACTGGCCTTTGGTTTCAAATGTCAGCTGCAAGACCTAAGTTTCAGTTCCTCTATTACAAGCGAGTAAATGTTCAGTATACCTGTTGTGAAAAAAAACCAAACCAAACCAAACAAAAAAACCCAGAGAAAATTCAGCTGTAGTTTTTTTGCTTGCTGTGATTCCTTAGGAATTACATGCATACAATCTCATATGAACCTAAATTATTTTTATTTTCAAAAAGCATTATACCATGCTTAACAGCTTTTCAGTTTACTTAGCTTTCATATTAAAATTTCTGTCAGTACTTCTTGAGGCAGATGTTCTGCTTCATGAAACTTCTCTTCTTCATAGTATATTGAAATGTCTCCTAGTGGATGGTTCCACAGCATTATTCTTTTGGCCAGACTCATCTATGGTATTAAATATTTTCGTAATGGTTAAAATTAGGAATGTGGTTATGGCTAACAGCCATTATAAAAAGTATAAAGATTAATTAAAGGCCCCATTCATTCTTGGTCTAGCTATTCTTGGTCTGATTATATTCTAGTACACAAAATATGCCACAGTTTTATAAATAAAAATCTTAATTTTGGCAAATACTACATCTGTGTAAATATATTGAATTTAGGTATGAATGAACTGATACCTATCTGACATTTTTCACACTCAAATGAAAACAATGTTTCAGTAAATCCAAACTTATCTGGGAATTAATGTCATGTCTTACAAATAATTTCAATCAAAAAGGAACAACTACAAGTTTCAAAAAATTTCAAAATCTTTTGGGATGAAGTCTCTTATTTTTGAGGCTCAAGTTTGACAACTTACAGAATGATAGAAGAGGAAGTTTTTCTGCACACACAGATGAGAGAGCCCAGTAGTGAGTATACTCATGCAAAGGACTGAAGATCAATCCCTCCTTTCTTGTTTTAGAGGATGAATGTGAGCCCAGCACAACCAGGGTGTAATGCTTTTTCATTATAAATTTATAGTATTTTAATTCCTCTTTTTATTCATTATTTAGATTTTTCAATAAAATTTCTATACTGGAAAAAGTTGCTTCAGAACTCCTTTTAAAAATATTTGTTTAAGTTTGTCAATCTTCAAAGAATAACAGCAAAAATTTAGTTAAGAGACTTTTGTTTTTCTTTCTCATTTGCATGCAATAATTCAGAAGAGGCAGTAAACTTATTGCAACTTCTTTGTCTATACCTGGAGTGTTTCTAGGTCATAAGACATCAGCTCATAACCTCTGGCTTCCATTTTGTAAAAACAAATAACAGGATTGGAAATAACCTCAGAGTGCTATAAATCTTCCAAGGTAGAATATCAATAGCAGTACTCAATCGATACTTCAATTATCACTGGAATTTTCTCAGTATTTCTAAGCCATTTTTCAATCAAGTATCATGAAAATAAACAGAGTAGCTCAGGGATTATAGAATATTTTGAGAGGTAGGTGGAAATGAACACTCCAGTCCTGCAGCTTTGCTGTGTGAAATCACACACGCCTCCACCACCAGTTAATTCAGTGCCCACGCTGAAGCACAGCTTGAGCAAGGCAATCCCCAGCAATGGGTCATAATCCCCCAGTGATCCCAGGAAAGGTACTGGCCAGCACAGCTGGATGGCCTGGGCTTGCTTTGGTGAGCCTGAACAACATGGAAGCCACACAGAAGCCAGGCTGGAAAGTGGAGGCTAAAAGCTGAGAGAAAGGTATTTTCTAATTTCCCCATCACCTTTGTTGACTTGAAGGGAAAGGGCACCATTGGAGCAAACAAGGAACCCACAGATAGATGCAAGTAAGGGAAAGCTAAAGGAAAAGATGCTTTGCTGTTTTCGGCACTTAGTTTCTGTTCTCCTCCTTACTCCATGAGATGAAGTGCTTGACCACAACTGCAACAAGGGCACCAGAAACCCAGGCTCAGTGTCTAACCTAAAATGTCACCTTGTCTAGACTGGCAGTCATCAGTCAGGTGTTGACACGTGCTGTGATTTGGTAGATCAGGACCTAATAAAAGACCACTTTCAAACCTCTCCAAATGTTAAACAGAACAAGGACACGAAGGTCTTATCTTCAAAACTATACACAACCAAGAAATAAACAAACTGAAAAGTATGAAAACAACACATCCTTGCACAATATAGAGTTGTTAAATCAAACT
>NW_010187510.1:36091-52901 GCF_000695765.1 Mesitornis unicolor | reverse complement strand
GTCTGTGCTTTGAGTATTGTCTAGGTATTAGGTGGCAGTGGGAACACAGATGTATTTTATTTAATAGTGCTGATAAATTAAACCCAATGCAGCTTGTTACCACTGGCCCTGGGATGAGTAATTCTGAAATACAATATCTTAACAACTCCAAGTCCAACCTTAACCAATCCAACAATGTTATTAAACAATGGCCTCTATATCCTCATTCAGTCATTCTGTTCTGACTTACTCACGGACAGTATGGTACATGAATTCTGGAGAGAGTCCTACAAATACACCATATTCTTACTATGAAAGAAATAAAAGAATCTCAGCAAGGTTATCTCTCTATATAATTACTTCTCTCAGCTGGTTCTATGCTAGCACCTATTATCTATGAAGGCTACAATACTGTTATTGAAGTAAAATGCTTATGTTTGAATACGTTGTTGAAGGAAGAATATAATCTCACACTGAAGTAATGCACAATGGCCAACATTTTACATAATCCCTCTCTTCTCCACTCTTATTCTAAGAAAAAAGAAAAAAGAAAATGGGACAATGCAGAGATCTTTTTCCCTAATAAAATGGGCATAGCATAATGCTCTCAAATGAAAACAAGATGATTTCAGAAAAAATAAAATGGCTATTTGTTGCTCATAGATTTTTCCAAATTAATGTCTTCCACATCCTGTATAGTTTTGAGTTTTGTCATTGTGTGAATACCACTGATCATTGGGGCTAGATTATTCCTTCCAGGGTAATGCTGAAATTTTGCCAAAATTGCCATTTTGCTTCAAAATTCTTAGGAAGCTGACAAGATTTGGTCTGCATTTATTCATACAAAGTCTATTCATTAAGGTCCAATCCATTAATGACAGCTATGATACTAGTTGTACTTCAAGGAATAACAACTTTTCCTTCAGAGATAATACAGCTCTATTTCTGGAGTGCCATCAGCAATTTCTTAGTCTGTAACAAGTTGTTAGGAAAACTGAAATGCAAAAGTAAAATTAATTTTTAGTTGGGTAAAGGATTTAGGTGTTCATAATGCAACCATCATATAGGTTGTAATTTCCATCATATAGGAAGGTAAAAACCAATATAGTTTTATCAGTCTTGGTAATTTTAAAGGTAATGAAGAGAGAGGCAAACCTACAGTTTCTGAGGATATTGCTGCTTATTGCTGACAAATAGTATGTTTTTGTGCCTTAAAGCTACTACTTGTTAATAAAACAGATTAATGATATGATCTTGGGAAAAAATAGTAGCCTTTGGTGCCAAAATCACAACAACAAAAGAGAGAATATTGGATTTCCTGTATGTGCTATTAAATCGAGTACTAAGTATAGAGAAGCTGCACATATTCCTCCTGGGTTTGGTCAGTTATTAAAGAAGTAATTTAAAATGTGGAACCTGTTGGTGGCAGAAATTATTTGCAAAAGTTACTTTCATTACACAGGGACAGCAAAGGATTGCAGTAGTTGATGTCATATCTGACCTCCTCTATGGAGGTTCCTCGATGCTTACTTGTATTTATAGCGAAGTGTCAGTGGCTCAGCTTTTGCTCTTAGCCTAGGAAAATGTGTTTGTCACAGGAGAAGACAATACATTTAAACAGAGATTGTACAATATGATGGGATAAATATCTTTTTTAAGAGGAAAATATTTAACAAATATATCCTCATTGAAAATGAGCAAATTACCTGCTGCATTTCACTTTATTTAAAAAAAATAATTTTGAAATTCCCCTCTGTTCTTACTCTACACTATCCTTTGTGTATTTCATTTATTACTTCCTTTGATGGCACAGTTAAAAGCATCTTCTTTTTTTTGAAAGGAAAAATGAATTTCTGCATGTCCTGAGTTGCATGCATTTACTGTAGTCCATTATCACATTCACACCTCACAACATTGTAGACAATCAAACACCAAATATCACCAACTTTTCAAGTGGAAGAATCTCAGATACACGTGAGGGATATCTTTTCGTCAAGGCACTGGTCTCAATAATGAAAACATGACATGCAAGGAAAGGGAGTGGGATTGGAAAGACAGATGCTGATGGGGAGCTTTTGCCACACACTCGGTCATCTTCTAATTCCAACTATTCAGAATAAAACAGACAACAGGGATGATTGCTATTGTTTTACTAATTAGCCCTTCTCTCTCTTTTTTCCCAAAAGGCACCCTGGCCAACTCTACTTAGTAAATATTGACACCTGTAAACCAAGCTGGCTGATGCCTTTGGCTCTTCAGCTCTCTTCCCATCTGTTGCCTGGGAATTTTAAGCAAAGTATTTTGGGACACTTGCTGTCTTTTCATTGAAAACTGTAAAAAAAACAAAAAATCACTACCCAAAAGCTAATCCTAGAGCCACATGGCTCTAGAGAGGCCTGTAGCAACTAAAGGGAAAACACAGCATATGTAAAATGCATATCCCACTGGCCTCTTCTGACTACTCTTCTTTAGTTAACAGCATGCCAGGGTAATCTGCTTAGTTACCAAGTGGAGCTTTCTTCCATTTTCCCCATGAGATCACCCTGACCACGATCAAAGTCCAAACACATTCTCGGCTAACTCTATTGTTCCCAAGAGTGGGATTAATGACTAATTATGTCAGGTCACTCATCCAGATGGCCTCTCAGATGTTCCTTTGTCATTGCCTGACCTTCCATATGCCCCTTTGACCTTGAGGTTTATTTCCATGGCAACATGAAGCCTCAGTTTCCTTGCTGAGATTGCCAAGAAGTGGCCAAAAGCAGGGATATGGGATAATCTACCCACACTTTGTATTCTGCTTCCATCTCATGCCTTGTTAAATCCAATGAATAGATAAAAAATGCTATCTGATCCCAGCTGAGTGATGACCATGGTCATGATTCTATGTTACATGCTATGTTTTTTAAATTAGCAGACAGCTTTGTACATGGAAACGTGCATTTAATTTGAAGAACATCAATCGCCATAATGTGATCTTTTTATCTCATTAATGTTAAGCAAGGGTAATAGAATGGAATTACAAAATATCACTGTGAAAGGAATACAATTCAGAGAATTATAGATATCCCCCATTAAAGCCCTAGAGATGTTTAGATAAGTCTACTTGTTCAGTTTCATAAATGAAAGATTCTTTTACCTTTCCTGAGGTTTAAATTTAGCCTTGGATGTTGATCTTATTCTGAAGAAAGATTTTAATGTGGTTGATGCAATGGAGAATTTTTCTAAAACAACCAAATAGGTAAATAGAAATATAAAAGGCCAGTGACTGATGAACTCAATTAAAAGGGTTGAATGGTATTTTCATGAGTTGAACTGTATTTTCTTTTAGTATTTAAAAATGAATACTGGACAAGATCTGAATTTGAAGTGCTGTCAACTGTAGCAAAACTGGTTAATGCTTCTACTACCTGGCCATAAAATGAAGGTATAATCTGCTCCTTTTTTTCAGATTTCCTCAAATGTATTTCATTAATTGGTTAAAAACAATTATATGTGCTAGAGTGAACATCAGGTTTACTGCTCACCATCCTAAAACAGCATCTCAATTGTGGAGTATCACTACACATGACACATGCCTCATCTTCACCATCGATTCTGTTATTTTTTTTTTTAAAGGAGACACTTATGTGAATTAAATGGGACATGGAATACACCATCCAATTTGGAGGGTCATACCTGTCATATTTTTTCCCAGTTTTGAAGGATGCCAATGCATACTATTTTACAAATTGCTTTGTAAATGCATTCCAAAGATGTTACTTGGTCTTAGTGCAAATTTGTGTAAGACTCAGAAGCATCTACAAAGCAAAACAGGACATAATGCAGTGCCCTCAAACTGCTTATTCGCTCTTTACTCCTAGTCTTTCACAATGGGCACTGAAAGTATCTCAGTGAAAGTTATCACTACGTCTGCATAAAATTAAATAAAAACTACACTGAAATAATAGTATGGATTTTGAAAATAAATCATAGAATCATAGAATTATTCTGGTTGGAAAAGACCTTTAAGATAATCAAGTCCAACCATTATCTAACTCTCCCATGCCCACTTCTAAACCATGTCCCTGTGATTTTAAATATATCCAAAGATTGTGATTCCACCACTTACTTGGGCAGCCTGTTAAGGTTTATCTTTGATAACCCTTTCAGTGGAGTTTTTCTTAATGTCTAACCTAAACATTCCCTGGCGTAATTTGACGTCATTTCCTCTTTTCCTATCAGTTGTAACTTGTGAGAAGAGACCCACACCCACCTCCCTAAAACCTCCTTTCAAGTAGTTGTAGAGAGCGATAAGGTCTCCCCTCAGCCTCCTTTTCTTCAGACTAAACAACCCCAGTTCCCTCAGCCACTCTTCATAAGAAGACTTATCCTCAAGAACCTTCATCGGCTTTACTGCCCTTCTTTGGAACCTCTCCAGCACCTCAATGTCTTTCCTACACTGCGGTGCCCAGAATTGAACACAGTACTCAAGGTGCAGCCTCCCCAGTGCCAAGTAGAGTGGGGTGCAAACAGGTTCAGAAATAAAGGTGTCATGTTCACGCTTCTAGCTCTGCCTTCTGTATATATGTGTTATCAGCCAGCCTTCATCCAGATTATAATTTCAGTTTTATCTAATGTAGGCCCATGGCATTTAACTGAATGAGGCAGACATTACTCACATAAAACAGTGTACAAGATTTCTGCCTCATGCCCTCTCAATCTGGAAGAGGGATGAAGCAGTAATGCACCACTAAATTTTTCACTGTGCCTTTCAGGGAATCCCTCATATTTTGTCCCCTGGAAACAATCAGCCACTGAAGGAGGGAAGTCAACCCTTAGCACTCTAACAATTTTTAACTGAGTTTTTAGATGTTTATAAGGAGAAAAATTAAAAAGTAAAGGAAATTCCATTATATGGTACAATTTTCTAAGTACCAGTAGCATTCCCTGTTCAGAAACCAACAACTTCAGTAAAGCATGGACTGGATGTATAGTTCATCCAAGAGGCAAGAAGCCCGTACTCATAATTTATAATACTGTAAATATTCTTTTACCCTGTTCCACAAATATAAATTAGAAATTAAATACTACTTGATCATTTTATTCTCAAATGCACAGACCCTCTACAATCACTGAAGTTTTTTCATTGGAATACTTATGCATAAATATTACAGGTGGTACAATGGCACTGTACAATACGAATAAAGTTTTCAGAAATGTAAAAAACATTTTTAAATACTACAGCGCTACCAATTAAACATGTATTTGCATACATTGAAAGGCATTGGATAAACAAATAAATAAATACAGACATATATTGCAAAAAGAGAGTAATATGGAATAACGGGATACTTTTGGAGGTACTTTACAGTCCTGCCTATGTGCTCTCAGAAGCCAAGTTTGACTTGAAAAGGAAAAAAAAAACCCCTGTGTTTTCCAAAATGGCCTCTCATCATGGGTATGAAAACTATTTTCACTTCTAAATGAGGTTTCATATGTGCACATTCTATTGATTTTATACAAAAGTGACAGAGTGCTGAAAGACCCATAAAAATGATTTGTGTATAAAACTTGCATTTGTACAAATGCAGGCTCCACCAAGGACCACTAGAAAGTTTGCAGAATGACTAATATGCTCAGAATAAATTACTTAATATATCTACTGGGAATAACAATAATAGTTCAATAATTTACCATAGGTTTTAGCCAATATATATTAGTATTCAATTTTTTAATCAAAAAGTAAATGTAAATGAAATATCTGAAAAATATCAACTAGTTGTTTAGTGTTCAGAATATCAAATTCTTTAGAAGTGACATGCACACAGAAATGTCCTAGTATAGAAATGAAGACGTGATACATAGAGAAATCCATATAGCAGATGGGAGGGACAATTCCATCTTTATAACATAATTAATTACTTATAAAGTAATGGTAGTGGCCAATCATTAATAACTTGGAAGTGTCTATTTCATCAAAGTTTATTGGTGAGTGTTTTATCATGCTCCAAGAAATGATTAAGTAGAATTCAATATGTCCTTTTAGGTCTGGCAGGATTGTCATGTGGTTAAAGACAGATCTAGATGTTCTGCACTGCTTTCCCATTTAGCTGAGGTAAGTCTTTGAACAAATTGCACAGATGTTCAGTGTCTGTTTTTCTGCATAAGAAATTGAGCTAATAATAATAATTGCTGACATTATAGATGTGCAGTGAGATTGCATTAACTAATGACAGTAAGCTACAGTAGAAAATAATGGTTCATATTCCTATGAAGTAAAGACAGTTTGGGTTATGCAAGAACTGTAGGACTTTGCTTCCCATTATTAAATAACTACTTCCTTCCCAACCATAACTGGTTTTTGTAGGATATCCCACATGACGTAGAGAATAAGAAATAGATGTCTGAATGAAAGGCTTATATATGCAGTTGTACATCTAATTTCATCAAGAAAACCTTGATGCAATGATAACCACAATGAAGGGTAACCATATCACCAGGAAAATATAATTTCTGAATGCTAAGTGTAAAAACATCTCCTACAAATTTGCAAAGCAACTGAACTTTTGCCTTAGCACAATGCAATGCCAACAGAAAAAACAGAGGAATGTTGTTTTATCTCAAAAATCTGTATGTGATTTTGAACATTAACTATGCATTAGAATGACCAAAGCATGATTATTCCAGACTGTCAATGCATTAAGGCATATTTTCCAGGTATTTGATCAAAGGAATGCAGGATTTTAAGTGAGCTGTTTTGAAGTCTATAGAGTTGGTAAATCTCTGCAGTGATTTTCCTGCCGCTAACAACACTGGAAATTTGTTTAGTATGTTGATATATGTGCAAGGATATTCTGCACACTTTGATGTTTACTAATTCCATTAAATTTATTTTTTAATGAAGTACTAATAAGAGAAAGAAATGCACTGACTCTCAGAAATACCCATGCTATAGTACTTTTGCAGATGTGCACCCCTTAAACTATGTATATAAAAGCATAGGATCAGAGAATCATTTAGGTTGGAAAAGACCTTTAAGATCACAGAATTCAACTGTTAACCTAACATTGTCAAATCCACCACTAAACCATGTCCCTAAGAGCCACATCTACACATCTTTTAAAGACCTCCAGGGATGGTGACTCCATCACTTCCCTGGGCAGCCTGCTCCAATGCCTGATAACCATTTCAGTGAAGAAATTTTTCCTGACATCCAATCTAAACAAACCCTAGCACAACTTGTGGCCATTTCCTCTCATCCTATCACTTGCTACTTGGGCGAAGAGACCAACTCCCATCTCACTACAACCTCCTTTCAAGTAGTTGTAGAGGGTGATAAGGTCTCCCTTCAGTCTCCTCCGGGCTAAACAGCCCCAGTTTCCACAGCCACTCCTCATAAGACCTACCCTCTGGATCCTTCAGCAGCTTCATTGCTTTTCTTTGAATGTGCTCCAGTGCCTCAATGTCCTTCTTTAGTGAGGAACCCAAAACTGAACACAGTATTCGAGGTGGAGCCTCACCAGGGCTGAGTACAGGGGACAATCACTGCCCTAGTCCCACTGGCCACACTATTTCTGATACAAGACACGATGCTATGGGCACACTGCCAGCTCATATTCAGCCAGCTGTCAAACAGTACCCCCAGGTTCTTTTCTGCGCAGCAGCTTTCCAGCCACTCTTCCCCAAGCCTGTAGTGCTGCATGGGGTTGTTGTGACCCAAGTGCAGGATCTAGTACTTTGCCTTGCTGAACTTCATATGACTGGCCTCAGCCCATTGATCCTGCCTGTCCAGGTCCCTCTGCAGAGCCTTCCTACCCTCAAGCAGATGAACACTTCCATTCAGCTTGGTGTCATCTGCAAACTTACTGAGGGTGCATTTGATCCCTTCATCCAGATCATTGATAAAGATATTAAACAGAACTGGCCCCAGTACTGAACCCTGGGGAACACCACTTGCAGCTGACCACCAACTGAATTCAAGTCCATTCACCACAACTCTTTGGGCCTGGCCATCCAGCCAGTATTTTACCCAGCAAAGACTATGCCCATTCAAACCATGAGCATCCAGTTTCTCCAGGAGAGTGCTGTGGGACACAGTGTCAAAGGCTTTACTAAAGTCCATGTAGACAACATCCACAAGCTTTTCCTCATCCACTAAGCGGGTCATCTTGTCATAGAAGATCTTGTCATCATTACTTTACAACTCAGAGGTCCTGATCCAAAAAGAAGCTGTAGTCTATGGGAAAAGGTTGAAAACCATTTCTCTTGGAGACACTGAAATATATCAGAAGGACTTATGCTGTGAGCTGGAATTGAGCAGAACTGTGATCCAGATCCTGCACTAGTGAAATTATCCTTTTTATTAGAATTAATGGAGAGAGAATTTATATCAACAACAATAACATCCAGAGCAATCACCTGACACATGGGAGACTCAGGGGGTTCATGCCTGTGAGCTGGATCATTGGCACATAATAAATCCCTAGGCAAGAGCTCTAACCAGAGCTAGAGGAAAGGCAATACAATAAAAGACTATCTAGGAAACTGCTAGGAGAGTCACCCAAGGAAGAAAGAAGGGTCGCTTACTCTACTGTAATGCTAGGTCTCAAAGCTGTCCTGCCCATGCTAATCCCTTAGCCTGGTTAACTTGATTCCCTTTTCTTGTAGAGGGGTTTCCTTTTCTCTGAGGGTCCTCTGTGGAGAAGGAATCTCATGTATACCTTTTCCATGGCATATAATTTGACGACAAGCCAATCTCTTTAGTCTATAAATATGACAGCCTAAGTGAGCCTTCTTTGAGGTCTCCGTGCTAAGCAGCTGGCTGCATGGTAGATATGTCCCCTGTACCTGGGCACCTTTCAAGGTTGCTCTTCGAGGCAGAAAAACTTTCACCAAGTGCAGGTCCTCGGTAAGCGACCAACATTGTGCATAACCTTGCATTATGGTAACTTCAATTGGTGTCTTGGTAACTTTGATTTTTGTCTTGAAAACTTGAATACTGTCTTGGTAGTTTTGAATCATCATTGCATTCTCTGTGCAGTAAGTAATAGAGTGAACCTTGCCATCAAAATTTGTTAAGTTGCACTTTTACAACATCATATTTCAATAAAACCATATCTGCTGATACCTTTGACAGTGGTTCTTTAAGTGGTCTAAATCGCCCATTCACAACAGATTGGTGTAGTCAGTAGGATCCAAAATCAGGACTCATGACAACTACCCATCCTTGTTCAGTCACAGCATTACTGATTTTCAGTGCCAACAGTTAATTTCTGTAAGTATAAATCACATCTTAATGTGAATTAAATGCTGAAATGGTCTCATCAAAGACCCAGGATGAAATGCTTATAAAATGAGCTCAGGAATAGGCCTGATTAAAGCATAGGTACTTTATGTCTAACCAATGGTCTAAATTCCTGGCTTGATATGGTTATGTCTCAATCTCAGTTTTCATTTCAAAAGAAATTTCACCTTCTCACTCCCTGCATTTTTTAAGGAAGGGTTGAAATTCAAGTCAACTAAAACCAATGCAGGGATACCTGTCTGGGTTTTGAAGCAATCCTGGAAAGAAGCTCTATGAGAAGAAAACTCTCTCTTGCAGCTCAGCAGGATTTTACTCTCAAGTCTTCCTTCTTTTGTAGCCCAGAAAATAATACTATTGCAGTGAGGAATGATGTGGTGTCAGGTGGAGAAAGGAAGAAGTCTTTGAGCACTATCATCTCAGATGTTGAGGTAAACACTATGTGAATCTTTTCCTTTTCCATCAGAAGAGGACAGAACTGCTTCCTGTTTCCCAGGGCACAGTGGCTGTTTCTGCTTCTAGAAGAAAGAAGATATGCCCATCCTGAGACACAGTGTTATTATCACTCTAGATATAGACCAAAGCCATGATGCTTTGTGCTTCAAAGGCTGTCACTGCAAGTAACTGTATAAACCAGTCAGAAAGTTCCAATTCAACTTCTTTTTTAACTTATCCATTTAGTGGCACCGCTGAAATGGCCTAGCAGTATATTATTAATCTTCCCAGCCTCTTTTACAGTCGTTCCAGCCTGCCCTACAGTTAAACTACTGAATTATTTTAATTTTTTTTCCTCTCTCTCCCTCTTTCTCACATTCAGTTCCCCACTCTTCTCTTTCCCAGCTCAGACTCACCAACCAGTCATTGCAAGGCAAGAAGTAGGGACGGTACCTTTTAACTAAAAATTTCATCAGATGGCTCTCATTGGAGAAGGCAGGGTTCACCCTGTGCAACTGGTTCTTCTAGGAAGAAACATCTCTAGCATTTATTCCTAGAAGTACAATTAACCACACATTGTGTGCAATAGAGAGAAGTATTAACTTACAGCTTCACAAGAAGAGCTAATAGCTTTATGGAACTTTTCTAAGATATAGGATTTTCTCTAACATCTCATTTTAAGTATCTGATAAACCTGTGGATGAGTTACGGAAGCTTAAGAATTAAATGAGATTTTACTGTTTGGTAAAGAACCATTATTCTCCACTGAAGACACAATGATTAACTCCACTTTGTGGCTTTGTTTTATTTTGCAGGTTGTGACTTAACAGTGTTGGTCTACAGTTGGCAATGATTTATAAATTGTCATTAAAAATGTTCTTGATCCAATCTTGGCAAACCTTATCTTAGTCAGGAGCTACAATTTTCCTTATCACTGTTATTATTGGAAGGAAACCTGTTGCCTAAGAAGACTGAGAGAGAGGATTTGCTAGTGGGAAAAAAAGTTTATTTTAAGCTTCTAGGATGTGTTCAAGCTGCACAAAGTGAGCAACATCCCAACTACCAGACTTCTTTGTCTATAATAAACTGAGAAAACCCTTTGTGGAAAACTCAAAATCTGATAAGTAATTATTTTATCAAGTGTAGTTATCAGAATAACTGTGAGAAAAATACATGAAAAAAAGAAGTAATTTCTTAACAAATAAATCTCCTGAGTTTTAGACACTAAGTTTAGGATGGATAGGGACTAGCTAAACTACAAGATATATGTGACCACTCCCCTTCTCTTATGCTGCAGGTGATAGGAGTGTGTATATCTTTTTGAACTATGTAGTGATAACTAAAGTTAAAATGATAGCTGGTTCAGTGGCTCAACATTGTTTTGAAATTATGCCCTTTCTTTGACTTCTTTGCTACCGTTAGCTTCAAACTGAAGTCTAAAATTGGAAAGCAGGATTTTGTATGTGCTTCATTAGGGGAATGAATGGCAAAATGTTCCTCTGAGTAATTTCCTTGTGGAGGCATAAAGCATAATGTACATGCAGAAATTATGCTAAGTGACTTGATGACTTGAAGACTGAGCTGTTCTGTCACAGGCAATTAGTTTTATTGTATTGTCTGGGACCTATACTTTTTTCAGGTAAATAAGACCTGTAGCTGAAATAAGAAGATATAAAAATATGATATAGATATAGATATAGATATAGATATAGATATAGATATAGATATAGATATAGATATAGATAATTTTTTTAATTACTCCAAACCTGCTTTAAAATAATGACTGCAGATATTTTTTCAAGTCCTAACATGTGGCTTTGGAAAGGAAGCTGATTACTTTGAAGTCATTTGTAAAGGTGGTGGTTGCTGTGAAAACATTCACTTTCAGACACTCACTTCGGAATTCTGAAACGGAAAAGAAAAGAAAGGAGAAGTCAAATGAATTGCACATGGTTTGGAGCCATCATCATCAGAGAGCCCCATTTCATCATCTGACATCTGTGGGAAGCTCCTTCTGCAAGATAAAAAAAAAAAGAAGAAAGGGAAGGGAAGGGAAGGGAAGGGAAGGGAAGGGAAAAGAGAAAAGAAAAGAAAAAAAGAAAAGAGAAAAGAAAAGAGAAAAGAAAAGAGAAAAGAAAAGAGAAAAGAAAAGAGAAAAGAAAAGAGAAAAGAAAAGAGAAAAGAAAAGAGAAAAGAAAGGAAAGAAAAGAAAAGAAAAGAAAAGACAGAGTGAAATGGGCAAAAACTCTCCTTTTATCTGTGCAAGCCCATGGAGAACCAGCCAACACCATTGCCACGCCAGGGCAGTGCCACCCTTACTTGCCTAAGAAGTCAGAAACCACTGACAAGCACCCATCAAAACCTGAAGCGGCTCCATCAGCGATCATGTTTCCTGCTGTACATGTGTGTGCATTGATTGACAGTGCTTCCTCTTCCGCTGAGCGGGACCCCGAGGGTAGCAGCCTGCAGCTTGTTTTGTCAGCTGCGGCCTGCTGCCATCAGCCTGGGCAGGGACCCTGTGCACCACGGGGGGCCTGGCGGCAGGCCTTGCCCCTCGCTGGCGGTCACAGCTCGTGCACCCCTTGGCCCCTGCACGGGGCAAAGCCCCGCGCCCGCCCCCCAAATAGCATCTCACTGCCATCATTTCAACCTCCTCTCAGAAGGAAGGAAAGGCAGAGGGGAGGAGGAAGGGCAATGGCAAAACCTTGGAAGTCTGAAATTGCAGCTAATACATCTGTCTAGATAAATATGAAGGCAAGGACTTCACAATTGCTTATTTTTTTTAACACCTGTGTGCTTACCTTCCTTGTTGCTGCTGTATATCAGGGATAATGTCTGTAAAGAACAGAATTTAAACTAATTTGGGCACTATTAAATGGAAAGGTGAGAATTAACTAGACAGTGAATAGTTGTTGGGTTTTTTTACGATCATTTTTCCTAATTTTCCATTTCACAGTGTGGACCAAATTCAGAAGACAAGCTTTTCCTTTCATCTCAAGACTCACACTGATCTTGCTTTTACACATGCGTTTCTGCTTTTTATAGACACCTAAAAGATGCAGTTTGTGTGCTGAGAACCTAGGCGATGTAACTCCATGCAACAGACACCTTATTCTGGTCTCATGGTAGGCATATTAAATCAACATAGACTCTATAGAAAGTGTAGCATTTCTTTTTTCACAATACCTTACTTCTAAGTTCTAAATTTGGTGCAGAATTTTCAGATTTAAGTATTTGCACAGTCCTATCTGCAGGCTTAGATGACTTTAAGCAATTCCTTCAGCTGCACAACAGTTTTCCTACTCAGTCCCCAGCGTTGCTTCATAATGCTCTCCTGTCCCCCCAGGACCCACCTCTTCCCCACTTTTCTCTCCAGTGAATTCCCAGCTCTTGCGATGTGTGGGCACCTTTAATTGCTCATTGAAATACTGTGCCTGATACTCCCCTTTTTATGCCACCAGCATGGCTAAAACTGGTCTGAAAATTTTGGATGAATACAACATACAGGTACCTGTTTTAACCACATGATTGAATGCTAGCTAATTGAGGGAAAGACTTTCTTTCTGAAATAATGCAGCATCACTCAAAGTACATTTAGGCCTTTTGACTGTATAAATAACCTTTTGCACTTCAAGGGTCATTAGATCACGATAGTTTGTAATACAATTATAGTCAGCACTCTGCTCTTATGGGCTGCCTGGTAATTTGCTTGTTAATATATTAGCACAAAACATTGATCAAGTAGCTAATCCAATCACACGCTTGTTATTGATCTCTTATTGAGCATCCTGCCAGTGATCACTTTTCACTCAGGCCTGGTCAATAGCAAATGCCAAATAGGCTCTCCCACACCTAATGAGCTTACAGAATAAACCAAACATTTTCCTTTGCCCTCAAGGCTAGGATCAATTGAGAGCTTTTAGAGCAGAATTCAGATGATTTTTTCATCAGCTTTCCCCCTTTCTTTCTACAAGCATGCAGGTTTGCATTAAGACCTCTATCTAAGACTTTCATTCTAATCTGAGGACATCTGAAAAGCAGCTGCCATGTCTGAAATACTCAAACAGCTGTAAACAATAAATCATGTGGGTGAGGAATTCTGGACTGCACGTTGGCATGTGGTCTGTCAAGCCAAAAAATAGAGACATACAAAAGATCAAGAAGTCAGAGGTACCTGAAGTGTACAAAAAAATGAATTTGGCCCATATTTCATCCCAGAGAGCTGTGTTCTGGTGGAAGGCCTATGCAGCATTCTTTTACAGGAGGATCATGCCTTCGTACAGCAGAATGGGGGGAGGCTTGTGGGTGCTGCAATGAATTAGCTATGAGCCTTTTCATACTGCTGCTATTGCATTAAGGCAATTCCAGTATCAGCTAATGGAATTTCACACTACAGACACAGATTCTCTCTGATGAAAAGCACACCCGAGTTATGCAGGAAGAAACAGTATTTCAGTTACACACATAAGTGCCAAATACTAGTTCTTTAACTTATAACAGTTTGCAGTTCCTTACCATGCAGTACACGAATGTGACCATAATGGATTTACAGTTACTCAGTAAAGAAAAAAGGGAGAGAGAAGAGAGGAGAGATGTTTCTTAGAAGAAGTAACTTTTACTCATCACAAGAATTTTGTAACTTTTATCAGATGTCTTTTCAGCTAAAACAGCTTATTAAGTCTCTAAGGAAAGTTCTTTGGAAAAAACATTTTTCCATTTAGTCAGCGGTCTTATAGCAAAACAATAGTGCTGTAATAGTAGCTTCTATTAGATCATAAAAGAAGAATGCAAGATCCTTAGATCTTAAATATCCTTGCTTCAGCTATTACTATTAGCACCATTTTATATAGTTAGGTTGCATTTTCACTTTAATCACTTTTATTCTATGATCTTGTTTTGATTATTGTGGTTACTATTTCCCTTATTATTGTACCAGATTTAAATTACAGAGGGACACAATCTGAATATAAACCAGGTACAGATTTAAAATCTTTAAAAGCGTTTGCAACATGTAAGCATGCAATTTAAAACCATTACCAAAATCTGATTTCTTGCCTGAGGATAGAAAAAGCTCAACTGGAAACACTGGCAGTATCTTTTCAGAGTTTTTCTTTTGAATTATTCACAATTATGCGTTACCAAATTATTTGTTTGGCAGACTTTTTAGATGTCAGATGAAAATGAGTGCATCTTGTGACCCCGTATTTTGCAAGTTTCCCCTATCTGTGCAATCCTCCTAATAACCAGCTGTACAGATCTTTACTCACGAGGCTGGACCTTCTGTAAGAGGACTCTCATTTATATGACAAGACCTTGTTCTTGCCATTAGTAAGTTTTACAGGGTCAGCCTCCACTAACAAATACTTTACCTCTGTGTTTCATCTCTATGATTCACCCTCTTCCTGTCTCACTGCCTACACTTATTCTCAGAGTTTCTTTCAGAGTGATCCAGACATTTCTTCCAGGATCAAGCTGCACATGCTTCTTGGAATGGTTTAGCCCTGACATCATTCCTGAAAAGACTGGAAGAAGACTAAACTTGAGTATGGGCAGCATCCACCTTCAACCTGGACAGGGCTCACCTTCCCAAACATCTACCTGCAACTTCATGCTGCAAAAATGCTGGTCTTGTGGCTGTGGTGCTCCTCATTTAAGGTATTTTTCTTGAAAAAGACATGTCTCCCCAAAATAGCGTCTGAACCTATGGTAGCACTACAGGAGGCTGAGAGGATGGTGTAGGCCACATGCTCAGCATATTCTTCACTCTGCTCAATAAAAGACAGGAGCCATGTTGTACCATTTGGTTTGGAGGCAAGGGATTGCTCCCTGTGTGGGATGTTCTTGCCTCCATAGGCAGAGCCATCCAGCTGATTTGCATCTTTCTTATGCAACCTTAAACCAGGAGAAAGTCCACTAAGTCAGTGAGCTTAAAGCAGTATACATGCTATTTGAGCTTAGGCCAAGTGTGTAAGAATTGCTCGGATGGGTCAAGAGTCAAGCCAGTAGCCTGCAAAATTGAGGGTTTAACTCTTTATGACAAAGTTTCTAAAAGTATCCCATTTTCTAATGCAGATGGTAATCTACTGCTGCAACTTTACCTTCAGCTAAATCATTTAATGATCGGATGTCTGCATAACCAATTAAGTTTATACAAGTACTCTGGTTTTGCAAGCAATTAAAACTAGCCAGCAAAGTTAGAGAAATATGGCACTAAATGTGAGCCCATATCCTATTTAACTTACAATTTAATTGAAAAATTGGTCCCTAAAGTATAATTGGACTACTCAGTTTGGTTTGTTGTTTAAATGGTTATTTAAACTTCCCTGGAAATGTAAACTTTTTCTGCTTTTTAAAGTGTTTTCTAATAGGCAGCTATTAAAGAAAGGAAGCAATGCCCAAAATTTGTATCACATCATACCCTTGCACTATTGCACCTCTCAAGTCAGTTAACTATTTAGGTTTTCAGAACTACGTATTTTTTCTTGAGTTAACTCTGGAGATGTAATCACGCCCTTCTAACTAACTGCAAAAAAGACTCCACGTTCCTTGTACTTATGAGATTTATCATGTAAAATACAGAACTCTATCTGCATGGTGGGGACAAAAATGTGAGGGATTTAATAGTCTGGAGAGAGGAGAGTTTCTAAGTCCTAATTCCACATCTTTCTCAAAACCTAAAAAAGAAAGACTTCTTTCTATTTCTCTTCACAGTATTTTCCTCATTGACCACCAAAATTGCTCAATCAACAACTAACCAACTCGTTACACTTTTTGTTAACCACATTTTCCTGCTGTACAGCTCTCTGAAACAAGGGTCAAAAAGTGGGAAGTGACCATTAGTATTTTTCACTTTGAGATGAAACTCCTGTAGGCATCTGACAAAAATACTGTGAATTAACCGTAAGAGTGTGCTTGTGGTATTAATAGCTTTCCATTTTTTCCTCCTTTCTCAGCCAGTCACGTCCTAAAGAGTTATTGGAACTAGTAATGAAATCATTGCTAAGGCAGTGGGAAAGAAAGATTTCATTGTTGTTTTTTTCCAAATCACGCTTCATACTCCCATGCTTAGCAACTTAATTTGTACAGTATTTTATGCTCTTATGAACCCTTCTG
>NW_010187510.1:0-36060 GCF_000695765.1 Mesitornis unicolor | reverse complement strand
GAAAGAATTTTTTAGAATACATTTCATATTGCATCTCTTCAGGGAAATGAGTAGGCATGAATAACAAATAATAGCCAGCTTCCTATAACTGGGGAAAGAGACATAAATCAGTTTGGTTTTGTCTTATGATCTATTGTGAATGGCTGCTTTGTTCTGTAGCTAAGTCTGTACTTTTAGGTGCACCTCACTAGGCTGTTATACACTGTATGTAATTAGACATTTTAATTTAGAGAAGGTGAAAACCAAATATTAGAAATGTGGCCTTCTACCATAATAATCACCAAGAGACTGAACTGATAGAACTAAAGATCCAACATCTAAAGATTAAGCTTTTCATATAGATTCACCCAATGCACTCCTTCAATACTTATCTGGGAAAGGGTTTTCTGGGCTTCATGGCAAGTACCTGTCACTACCTTATTTGAAGTACTGAAAGATTTTTGATGAAAATGAGAACCACTCTAAGATAGTTGGAATGAGATTTTAACAAAATATATTTAACCATATATTTCACTATTACTTGAATTTGCATTGTTGGTTATTTCTTCAGCACTGATGCAAACCACTCTGAAATTACACAGTGGCAATGAAGTAGCTTATGTCTAGGAAAACAAAGGCTAATTGACTACACATTGCAAGGTGAAGCATTGTGAAACATTGCAGAAAAAAAGAAAATCAGTATGTTAGCATTTTTGTAATGGAATGTCACTGATAATGAGAATGGAATGACAAACTTAATTAAATAATATAAATATTGTGTTAGAGGCATAAGCAGAAATATTTATTTTCCTCATTCACCTGTGAAAACTGACAACAATGTTAAGCTTGGTCAAATACAAGGCATGCATGTGTAGCAAGAAACAATGAAAATGCCCTTTTCCCCAGACCGTTTAGATGAGTATTTTTCTAAAGCAGTGGATAAGAAAGCAATTCCCTGTTTTGCTCTGAGTAGCCACCACCATTTGGTGTAGAACACTGCATGTGATCATAATCTATTTCTTTATAGTACTTCAAGAACAAAAAAAATCACAAAGCCATGCTCAGCTCAGTTCCCTTGTGAAACAAAGGAATTAGGCAGACTATCAGAGACGTACTCCAGGGGAGGCTGACATCTCTAGAATGTCAAGGAGGTTTAGAGAAACGATGATTCTAAACAGAAAGCCTTTCTTTCATGTCATCTGATGAAGGTAAAAATTAAAGATGAGGAAATGTTAATATGAAGCACTGTAATGTTGTTTGGCAAGCGCTGCTTTTGAAATGCATATTTGAAAACACATCCTGTAAGAAAGAACTTCCTAAAAAGAAACCTGTGCTTTATCATTTAAAAACAGCCGTTTAAATAGCTATGAAAATTTATATCCTTTCAATGTTATGAAAGAAATCAATAAAATGTGAAGAAATAGTCTCTTCTGTGCTTCTGATCCACAATATTTTAAAAACATTGATGTGCTTTAAAATAACTTTTAAATGTTATTTTGTAATTATAGATAATAGTAATTTTACAAAATAACACTGCTTTAAAACTATCATCCAAACACATTAAATCAGCTACCTCAACTCTCTAATTAAGTGTTAGCAGGCTGAAGTGAATAAGTGAGAAACCTTTAGAAAACAGATTAACTAAATGTCTCAGAAAAGTCCAAAATGTCCACATTAGGCAAACTTACATTTTAAGATATTGACAAAGACAGGTTTCAGACTTGCTAGACTGAGTTAGGTGCTACCATGGTGCCCAGTTCAAGAAAAAACAGCTCAAGAAAGCCTGAAGGTATATAAAACAATTTCACCATGTTTTTAAGAACTACAGCACAGAAGACTGACAAAAAACTTGTGATGTGCCATCCTTCACATTTTCTTCTAGACTTGCACAGAAGTACTCTGTTCTCAAAATCTAGACCTATATTTGGTATAGGGAACTAACTTGAAATTAAGTGGAATTTATATTTTAATAAATTGCTACCTACAGTAGTTAAAGCACAAGCCTGGTCTGAGACTTCTTCTGGCCAGTCTGAATATCTTAGCCATCACACCAACAACAGTTACAAGTCTTGTCTCTCCTGGCTTGTTCTTCTTCTAACTCCATGACTGATGCACTCCATGGTGGCCAGTGTCAACTGAATGACAGGAAGATGCCTCTGAAACACTGTCTGGATTGAGTGCAGGTTATGAGAAATTTTTATGTTCTCAGGCTATGAAGAAAACTGACCCTTAGTTTCTGCCTTCCTAGGCAATTGCTCAAACCACTAGGTCATTATATAAAAAGGGTCCGGTGCTTCTCAGGGCTAAGGTATTTATGTGTTTTCCTGCTTTCCAGCTGGATTGTGATGAAGTTGAGGGGGAATTTGGTCACACAGTTGCTCAAGTCAAAGCATTCATCGATATTTACAAGACATGAACTTAAGACATCTAGGCCACCAGCAAGATATCTAGAAAGCTGCAGGTGCCTCTAGAGCTATATAATGCTGGGGATAATATCTCTAAATCACTTCGATGGTTTAGATGCCAGCATTGTATAAAAGAGCCAATCTAAGTTGATTTTGCAAATTTTATCTCAAGTGTGCTTAAAGCCTAATCTGCTGGGTTGTTATTTTGGATCAGATAATGTAGAAAAATTAATTGGTTCTATAACTAATTTTATTCTCATCAGTGGAGTAAGCCTTGAATGAAGCTGACACTTGACCTCCATTAAAAGCATGAATGGCTAGCTCTACCCATAAGGGTTTGTTCAGTCCTAATCACGTGAATTCCCACAAAAGTCAATGGGAGCAACCAAGCCAAAACTTTAGAATTCATTCATGGGGTATTTGAATTAAAAAAAAAACAACAAACCAAAACAAAACGACCAAAAAAACAGAAGAAGGAAACAAGCATGCCTCTTTAATGTGGTCTCATACTTTACCATTAACTCTTAAAAAGACATTTCCTTATTTCTACTTGGATTAATCCTATGTAAAAACCATTAGATTATTGCACCAGTAAGGGCTAAGTGCATTTCAAGTTGCTGCTTCTCTTAAAGTTAAATGTATAAACGTGTATGTCTTCTTGAAGACTTTGAATTCCAACTTGAAAGATGCCAGACTTAAATTGCAGTAAAATATTAAAAAGCTATCTGAAAAATTAATTTCAAAATTATAAGTTTGCACATTCCTTGCCCATAATATAGATCTACTATATAGTAATTTTAACATTTTCAAATTTTCTAGGTTAAAACCGTTAGTGATTACATACACAAGGGAGGTTGTAAGCATACACTAATGCACAAATTTATGCCTCTATGTGATTGAGATTAATAACAATTTAAGAATTAGAAGTAATATCAAAAAAAGCCCTGTCAGTCATTGGCACAAGAAAGCTGTTATGCTTCTTTGGATATGTACTTATTATTCTAAAATTAGGATACAGATACAGAAGCTAACCAACTGACATATCAGCAGTCATTTAACCACAGGGCCAGACAGCTCTCTGTGGATCTAGTATCACTACGTTTCCCATGTCTCAACTTCATGGTCATCTTATTCAAGGCGGTCTCATGGGTTTTCTTCCTTTTAAATATGTCCACACTTGTTCTGCCTTGGGAGCATATGCAGTATATCATATAAATCAGTTACAGTAAAAAATAGACCTCTCTCGTCCTAACATAGCAACAAAACAACAACTGCCAAAAAAAGAGGCAGGGGGAATCCCCAAAACAGTCTCTTTGGGCATTTGCCCTACTTAAGAATGACTAATCAGAAAACCCTGAGATTTTGGACCATGTCCATTTTATGCAGTGAACCAAGCAGAAATGGAAATTCCAGAGTCAAACCTTTCACTGAAACAGCCTTGCAATGAAATTCCCTGTCAAGTTCTACCAACATAGCATCATCTGAAGAAATATCTGTCAGGATCTAGAAACACAAGGAGCTAAACCTATATTTTCCAAAATAAATTCATGGCCGATAAAGGCTACAAATCACTGTTCTAATGTGCTCACTGAAAGAAGTTCTTTTTAGTGAACTCTCACCACAGCCTGCACCACTCAAATGTCTAGTCATTCATGAAGCAGAAACCCCAGAAACGCACATTAGTGTAGGGTTCTCTGTAGAAAGATTAATGTCTAGTATGTTGAAATATGTCTTGGCAAAAACAGATGTGCATTAAGATTCCGGCAACATTTTCTGCATGTGGCTCCAGACAGCAGAAAAGCAGAACTCCTTCTGCACACTGATATGTTAGCAGCTCCGCAGATAGCATCCATGGTATTGATTGCCTTTGACGCAGTCACAGTGAATGTATTATTTAAGAAGGAGATATTCTTCAGTGAATCCTTGCAATAAGCAATAACAAATATTGCGTGTTCTTGGTTTCCTGCTGGAGTGGTAATGGGCTGAAACTCAAAGTGATATTGTTGCCATATGTCTCGACAGCCATATTGATTTAATTGGTTGTCATTAAAATCTGACAAGAGTGAAGCCAGTTCATAGCTGGGTATGGGCCAGAGAGTACTGGTGAATGGACTACTTAGATCTCTCAAGAGCCTCTTTCTCTTTTATCAGTGTCATTGAACTGTTTGTCTTGTCTGTAACCTAAAAACAATCCTTTTTATGGATGGAAATACAGGCCATTTACTTTTGGATCTAATTTTTCTTACAGAATTGCAGTGTGGAAACTATCTGTATTTAAAATATAAATTGTCTGGAACAAAATGTTTTCACTAAGGGCAGCAGATGGACTGCCTCATCTTTTGTCTCCATATCACCCACCCGTAAGTTTGTGCTGTATTTAAACTTCTTCAGTCTTTCCTTAACATCAAAAGAGAACCACATGCAAGAACATCCATATTACGTAACAGAATACTTAGCACTTGCATGAGAACTGTCATACAAGAAACTTAATGCACTCTTACATATCTGTGATTTACTGCAGGATAGTGTTGCTACCCACATTTTATGGACAGGAAAGAAAAGCAGAGATGCTAGAGAAATAATATGACTTGGCTATGGTGTGTGATAAAACCAGGAGTGGAGCACGTGGCTCTGCTTGTGTGCTATGGATTTTAGCAACAGACCTGTCCTCTTACTTTTTACCTGCCACCCTGGCTCTGGAGTGGTATGAAAACATTCACTCTTTTTGGAGGAAGAAAACAAAACTACAGCTACCTTCCCTCCATGTTGAAAATACAACAGCCATGAGATACTCTTGTTTGTGTATTCATTTTATAGCATGTAGTTCGTATCACTTAGGCTCATCCATAAGGAAGTCAAGTGCCCAGTCTGTGAATCACCTGGACTGCCTCTGTGCTCTGAATCTTCTCTGGCAGCTCTTTGCACTATAAGATAAATATGTGGAAGAGGCAGAGAGAATCACCCTTAGGCACTGAGAAGAACATATAAGTGTCCTGAGAAAGGATTTTGAATAGATGTTTTCAGATGCATCAGAGCCACTGTAGATACAATGCAGACTTGTTTTAGTGAAAATACAACTTTAAAGATTCAGTAGGTAAATCCAGATTAGTTTTTTTTCAAAGGTTCCTTATTTTGAAACTGAACTAAAAATGAATGTAACAGTGATGTAACGGTGCTAGACTAACCAGTATGCTGTGTTTTTACCTTCAGTAAAACATTCACCAGACTATATCCTTCAAGACTGACTGTCCAAAATATTTACTGTGGTTTTTTTGGTTCAAAGGTCTATCAGTGTAGGCAATTTGTAAATTTAGTCTTTTATGCCCATAAAATTTCACTGTGCAATAAACAGATTTTACAAGCTCATCTGAAAAAAAATTCAAATTAAATTCTTGATTTTCATGCCCTAGTAAATGGTCAGATAGTTAAGAATGAATTTAAATGTATAAATTAACATCAACCTACTCATGAGAGATGATTACTGAGAACAGCATACCACCATGACCACCATGGCAAAAATTGTACAGCAGAGGAACATTCCCATGCAGCAGTTAAGTTGATACCCATTAGCTAAGGACAGTGCATCCAAGCCATGAAATTGATCAGAGTCTGCACAGTAACTGACTCCTATTTCAAAATACTCAAGTGGACAGTCATCTGTCCAAACACAACATTATTAAATTGAAGAGACCATAGCTGATTTTGGCTACTATGGCATAAACCTTGAGAAGAATCCATGCTGCTAATAAATATAGTCAGTTTTTACCACTAAACTTGAGATTGATTCGCGCTAAGGAGTGTATTTGATGTGATAGGAAAAGTAAACCAGTTAGACCACACTCTTTGGTGAATTACACCCGCACAATCCTGCTTCTGTTGGTTTATTTCAGATGAGAGCTGGTGCAAAGCTGAGTGTTGAACATTTGTGTGTTCAATGCCTGATGGGCTTTAAATTCTTAAGAGCTCACCAAGCTCTAACACAAAAATCAATTGCATTAAAGCAATACTAAGCAGTTTATTGAAGTACCTGTTCTTCCCTTGTGAAAGGCTTATCTGAAATTGTTTGAGATGGTGGCAAAAATTATTTGAAAAGAAGACTTTTCCATAAATCCAGATAATGAACTTCAGATCCCAGCTGTATTATCTAATAATAGAGGTAGTGCATACACCGTTTGCTGGCCTATGTAGATAGATAAATATCTTTAAATTTGTTAAAGCTAAAACAAAATTCTGAGATATTCAAGCAGGAAAAATTTAAGATGTGTCACCTTGAAGACATGGAGTGAAATGCTGGGTTTGGATGCACCAATTCAGAGCACCTCCAAAGAAAGAGATAAAGTTATTTACTTTCAACCAAATGTATGACAGCAGATTTTGATTTTTTGTCTTCTAACCTTACATCTCTATAGGTGTTCATCTGCTCTCATATACACTCAGGCATACTTTTCTGATTTATCTACTATTAGATTAAACACATGAAGTTGAAGATCTATATGGATGTTAGGTATTCAAATGCATTAATAAATAACAGTTGGATGATCAGAACTAGAAAATAATTGTTTCCTAATACACCACATGCCTAAAGTACCTGTGTTTTCTCTTTAAAAATCGTGTTTCATGAACCCAGCTGTAAGATGAACCCAAGCTAATTATTAAACCAGCTATGACCAAATAAAATACTACATTTTCACTTATCACCACATTTGTTTTGCTGTTTGTATTTTTATCCTTTCTATAAACTGAGGCAAGTTATATGACCAGAAAAAAATAAACACAGTCAATTAGAGTATCCTTGAAGAGAACAGAAATTAGCCTTCCACAGAACTTATTCTCCTTAGGTGGAGTAACTTCCCAGTTATGTTCTCTCTACTTGTCCTTCTCAGCAATGCTGCTTTGTGCTGACCAGGTTGACAATATTGCTCATCTGCATTTTTGCATTGCTGTTCTGTAAAATGAAATCAGAAACTATGTTCAGTCGAAGCGTTATATGAGTATTAAAATTGTTAATGTATTTTTACCCTTTTAGGTTTTACTAGTGTCCCTACTTTTTTGTTTTACTTTGTTACTTTAAAAAGGGATAAATCATGCCAGCAATCAAATAAAAATCGCAAAAGTCATAGTTTGAATTGCTGAGGCAAATTCAAAAGGACACAATAACTTTTGTGCTGTCTTGATTGGTTTCAAACCAATTTCTTTTAAAAGTTAAAAAAGTCAATGAAAAATGTCAAGTGCCTTTAAAATTTACCAGGACTCATTATTTGATTCTGATTAATGCTCAACTTCACAATTCCACCAGCATTTGAAAGCAGTTTATCAGCATTAAATCTTATAAAAGTAGGTAAGTGCTACTTCCAGATCCAGAGTGCATATAATAATTAGTAGTTCACAGCATAAAAGCATCCCACTCTATGAGAAGCAACTAAGCAGGGTATCATTACATCAGAAACAGCCATCATTATAATTCTTAGTCTCACACCAATGCACTCATACTCAGCCTCACAGATTGAAGAGCTAGAGAAAAGTTTTGGAAGGTGGTCCATAGATAAATGACCCCAGTTGCTCTTCAAAGATTTCCCTGTTTCTCTGCCTAGAAAGTGTCAGGGTAAGCCAAAGCATGGCAAGGCAGAAGCCTTCACAGACTTCCTTACTCACATAACCAGGAGTCCAGAGTATGTAGCTCCATCCTCCATTTTACAGGTAGCATGCAGTCTGGAAGCGTCACTTCAATACAGGAGGAGCTACATCTCATTAAAAGCCATGAACAGGTCGGTCCTGCTTTTTATAGTGTAACCATTTGGAGAAATTAAATTGGAAAAATAGAATTACTTGCATGGCACAATGGTGAGCATAATTAGATTAACACAGAAAGCGCTACGGGCTCTTTAGTTAGCATCAGTGATTAGTTCTTTATTTCAGCTGGAAGTTGGCACCTCCATCAGTAAAGGGCCCACTAACTTCATGATGAACCACTGACTCAGTGACATAGAGAACTAAAGTGCCACCCACCAAATGACCAGAGCCACTTCCTGCTCCTCCAACGTCCTTCCCTAAGGTCCAGCATCCAGGCATTGATCCTGTTTGTTACTAATTTGGAATCAAATTCAAAAGCCACAAAATACAGCAGTCCAGAGAGGCAGCCTTAAAAAAAACCAGTAGGATTAAGTTAAACAAACTAAATTTTTTTAATTGGTTTTGTTTCTCAAAATTCAAGTAGTTCTTTCTTCTAAATATCAAAAAGGTGTATTTGAAAGCCTTCCACAGTTAAGAGATTATATTTCCAGCACACAAAAAGGATTCCTATCTTAACTCTTTGTTAGAATGTTAGTCTGCAGGTACACTAAAGGCTAGATGTCTTGTCTACATTAGTCAAATTCAGAAGTAATTAGCAAATGTCTCAAGTATGCTGACAAATGAGTCAGTCGTGTAAGTAATGGCCAACACTGAACAAAGAAAATAGGAGTTGTGTCTGTCAGCATGAGGGATTTCACAGTGGGAGAGTTGCTGTGGCTTTCATTATTTTGACGGTCAATGGATGTTGCTATAGAAACTACCTAGTTAGCAAGCCATGTAAGCAAAAGAAATATGATAAAACCAAAACTAAAACAATGAAAGGATGATAACCCAAGGATCTCATATGTGTGCTACAACTTAAATTCATTTTTTGGTTTTGTCTTTCAATCATATCACCAATTGACAAATTTCCTGGTAATTATATCAGTTATTCACAAGGAACCTTTTTAGTCCATCATGTATTATAGCACCTAATAATCAAAATCAGCATAAAACCAAAACCTTTTCAATATCAATTTAAAAATGAAATAACATTGAGGTTTTTTGAATATGTAGAAGTAGTATGTGGCTTCATAGTAATATATTAGCTTTCCACAAATACTAATGAGTAATTATTAGTATCTCTTGCATGACAAAGAGGAAAAATAGAGGAAAAATAACATTTTAATATTTAAAGTGGCTTTTTTATGTGGCAGAAAGTAATTGCAAATACAGTTACCTGCCTGAGGTATCCACACATTGATGATCGCCTGCATAACAGGTTGGCTTATATTCGGTGCCTGTGACACACTTTATTTGCACTTAATGAATGAAGCCTGAGATCATTCTTCCACTTTGGATAATCAATTAAATAGCCAATCTGAGATTTTAAAAAAGTAGGATTAAAGAGACTTAGAGATCTTATCATTCTAAAAATAAGGATGTATATGACAGGTGACCATATATCATTCTGAGCTTATACAGAATCCATGGGCTGCATTCTGTGAATATATTTTTGTCGATTTTTCTGTAACCACATTTTCTTCTAAATTGATTTCCGTTGTGTAACCTTTCAGTAACAAGACAACCTGATTTTTTCCTTTCAGACATGAATACAACAAATATATACAGAAAGAGGTACACACCAGAACCTGCAAATCCTCATGAATACAATAAATATATACAGAAAGAGGTACACACCAGAACCTGCAAATCCTCTTATTTCCTTTCCTAGTCCTGCAATCAGGGTTGAGTGGCAGAGTCCTGAGCTTTTCATTCAAACTGCTGCCTGGCTGGAGGGTTTTTTGATAGAGTCTATAGCATTAATCACCAAAAGATGTATTAAATAGGTAAAAGCCAAGAGAATGAGAAAATCTGATATATCATGATGAGAACTGTGCCAAACAACCAAAACCAACACAAGCATTAGTGTCATCAGAAAAGAAAAGCAACTTGAGGAACTTAGAAACTACACAACATTTGCCCTCTATTCAACTGCAGCTTGTTCATCTAGCCATGACAAATAAACCTTTCATTAGCACATTGCTTTCCAGGTCTGTGGAGAAAAAAATGCCAACATATAGAAATGACTGCTTGCATTTCCACTGAAAGCCTTGGTGCTTTTAACTGCAAAGTCTCTTGAGAAATGTTTATAAGCTCTTGCCACTAAGTCACATTAGAAAAATAGAATACCAAGTGTTTCATAAATGTTTACATGGGCGCTATAGAAAAATATGCAAGAATGATTAAACTGAAAGAGAACATTTAAAAACTTTTTTTTTTATTAGAGAAAGCAAAAACCAAGAAATAACAATTTAAATAGGACATTTCTGTTTTGCACTGGTTCATGATTTGGTCAGTTTGGCCATTTTAGCTGGGCTATTAAAAGTAATTCACAGAAAAGACACTAAGTCTTCAAGGGTCTTACTCCCCTGTCATCCCAGAGGGCTGAGATAAATGTCTGCTATGGGACTGTGCCAGGAACACGGTCTTTTCTCGTTAACGCTGCTCCTGGAAAAAGGAGTACTATTGTAAATCTCTTAACGCACTTTCCTCTTGCCGTGTCTTTCAACCCTGTCACACAATTTGAAAGGATATTAGAACAGACAGAGAGTGCAGAGTTGAAATCAAGCATAAGTCCTTATTCCATGAAAGCTTTGCATATCACAGGGTCTGTGTTATGAAATGGTCAACCATTTGCCCTTGAGTTCTCATCCATTACATCCACATAAAAAAGACCATCCTACAGTCAGAGCAGCGCAAACTGCTGGATGCTGCCTCAATCTGGCAGGAGGGAGGATGTTCGCTGCCCAAGCCCACTAGCTCAATATACCCCAGGGAACCTAGGTTGAGCCAAGGCAGCCTAAGGACAGACTAAACCCAATTTGCTTCTTTGCAGAAGAAATCATCTGAGGCTGTTATTGGTGTGCCTAACATTTGGATTTGGGGTCTCTCAGGCAGATAGAGCTTAGAGCTATACCAGTGGTTGGGGCAGAGCACACTACTGTGGCTGGTGATGAAGAGCACTTGCCAAGACAGAAATTCCTTAGAAAGAGAGTGGATTTGACAGCATTTCTGTAAAAGAAAACTATCTGTATGTGGTTTAAGAATATTTGTTTGGTGTTTACACTTTATTAAGTATATTCATTTAATTAGAAAATAATTTGAATAATTCACTGAAATCTACTAATACAAAATTTGTCTGCTGCAAAAGCACGAAGCACTCTATCACTATATAGCAAAGAAGAAACATTCAGCAGCTGTACAAGATTTGTTAATGGAAAATTCCCTAAGAGTGGAAATCAGTAATTAAGTATTCTTGTCACTTCAGGTAGGTAACTCAATGCCCTTTTTTATGGATAAACAACCTGAGGCACAAAGGTCTGGATCCATCCTACTCAGTTAGCATACTTCAGTGAGGAACCTCACCTGGGTTTACAGTGTAGCCACTAGAAGAAGAGGATTGATCCAAGGGGTGGTAGCACACTTGACATCTAGATCAGGTAGGGAGTATCTGGTGAAACAGCTTAATTAGTATCCCAAAGTCATGCACCAAGTTAATGAGAAACCTCAGAGCAGAACACTGTCCGTTCTCGTTGTGGTGTTGGTCAGTCATGAGGACAAGTGAGTTCTAAGTATAGAGCAATGAATAGTGAACAAGGAAAAAAACAGAGAAGGGAGGCTAATTTTATGTGACTACATTGGCTACCTCTGTCCCAGAAAAAATACCCAGAGACAAAATTTTCCATATTGTTTAACTGTTAATGTGCTCCCTTGCACAGCTTTAGTCAGTAACCCACAGGTCCAAGCACTGTTCTGGCACATTCAGGAGGTGGCACAAGTCTGCTCCCAATAGGCTTAACAGGGGTTTGTGGACAGGGTGGTGTAAATCAGGTTGGCTTTATGGACATAACCATCCTGTAATACTTGCTGTGAGGGCAGGGATTAGTCCTGGCCATGTCTGACATCCTGGTAAAGTAGTAGTCATAATGTTTCTTACTATTTCAAAGACAACATTCCCAGTTGTGTTAATGTATTTTCAACTTTGCTGTGTTTGGGGAAATGTGAGATATCAGAATAAAACTGTGCAAGATTAAATAGCTACCCAAGCTCAGAATGTCTTCCTCTGGAAGCTCAATATGTTTTATTTATCCTAAGAAATAGCCTAACCATAACCTGCATATTTACAGTGTTTCAGACCTCCAATAACTCTTGTGACTTTTCTAAAATTTCTATGGTTTTTCAGTTTGCTTTTTGTGCAGAGGATTATACAACTTTAAACAATGCTGCCTGTTGTGCTCTCTTGTAACCCCAAGCTGATATTCCTCATTCATACCTAGCTGATTCATTACTGTGGCTCTGGATTCTTTTTTGTTTCACCTAATTCCAGATCAATGCCGCCCATCTGGTATGCATGACCTACTTTGTAGTCTTATATTAGCAGGACTAATTGAAGAAAATTTGATAAAGGTTTTCCTGGAGTTACATTCTGGAAGAAAGATGTTAGAAACAATGCTGAGATTTACAGTTTGAGAGCAATATACTTGCTTTTCTGATTTTTTAAGTTAAAAAAGCAACTAATATTAAAAAGCAACTAATATTAAAATGAAATATTAAATATAGTGAAAGCTTTTTTTTCTTTAACGCAGAATGTATAAGTTCATATTTCATAGCATAAGTTCACGAAGGCAAACTCTGAAATCTTAGTTTGTTCCACACTCCATGTGCAGGAACTTCATTGTCAGGCAACCTTTTCCTCATAGTTTTATTGTAATTAATTTTTTTTTAATCATCAGTATTTCCTAAGCAATGATTTCATACTCTCTTCTAGATCACAATAGAAAGTGGGTATAGATCATTCATGAACAAGACCTGGTAGGACATAACTAGACTTTTTGCCCCTTTTTGGATGTACATTTTTCTTTTGAAATCAGTGTTTGCAGACCAGTTTAATTTCTTTCATCTGGGCTCCATGATATTTTTTATTAAACTATTTTTAACCAGAATGTATGTGGTGCATTATATATGTTGTCAATACAGTTAACGTCATCAGCTGGCATTGATTATGTGAACGTGTTTTAATTCGTTACTTGACTATGCATGATATGAGCTTTTCCATGGCTTTGATCAGAAGCCTAGCAGGCTTGAATACTCAAAATACACTGTTGATCTTTTTTTGCATATCAGGAAAGTATATCTATGTTTCTTACAGATCAAGAATAATGACTGAGAAATTAATGAGAGAACTTTTAGTAGGGTAGATATAAGTTTTCCAGTTGTGTTGATTCAAATTGTCTTATATTAGATTTGGTTTAACATTCTTGCTAGTTGATAGCTTTTGCACTGTATTTGATAGCTGTTCTACCCTTATCCCTTACTGAAATTATATGAACAATAGTTCATATAGCTTTTCTTTTTTCTCTCTTATTTTGTAAGCATTAATTCTTAAATTTCTGACAGCTTCCCTTGTCTATTATCAGTTACTGATTACATTCACTGTTGATGAAACATTCATATATCTATATATGTATGAATACAAGTTTCTATGACTTGTCTACATATACATTATGCATGACTGTCCTGTGTGTTTTTCTAACTAGGATGACTTTCTAATCACAGAAAATATTTTGGTTTTTTTTGAAAGTGGAAGTAATTCCTCCAGAAAGCACTGTTCAACAATTCATAGCTAACAAGTTTAAGTCAGTTCTGCTGTAGTGGATGCATAAAGCAAAATATTGAAAACATTTATGAAAGCAGAGGGTTAGGAGTTTGCAGACCATCAGATTTTCAGTGCTTAGTGTGCAACACCTGGGGCTTGAATTTCAGCTGGAAATTTACAGAGACTTAAGAGCAGTAGTAATGCTGCCTGTTTTTTTTTTTCTTATTAAATATTAACAAATTCACACATGAGAAACCACAAGGGTAGTCTAATATGTTGAATATTTGTAAAACATTAAACATTCATTGTTTGGATTTTAAGAAATAGAACCAGAGAAGTATGTTTAACTTCTTTTCACTTCTAGCAAGGCAGGTTCAAAACAGTGCAGAGCAATGCTTAGGTTACTGGTGGTTTAGTAACACCGTGCCATGTTTCCTAGATGAAAAATAGGTTGTTACCAGAATGAACAAATCTTAAAGGGTAAAAGTGTCTTCAGACATCACCCGCTTAAACAGTTGTCATTAGAGGAAGCTGCATTAAACACAGATGTTAAGTGTCCAGGGAGCTGCTGTGTGAAAACATCAGGCTGTTCAGCTCTTTCCAGTGCCTGAACCCTACATGCTAGTCAGACTGAATGTCCCCCAGGAAAGGGACATTTGCATGAAGTTCTGACTCCATCATTACATTACACACTCAGATCCTATTATTTTAACAAGGCTCTTTAATGTTCCAGTTCCTAATAGGCATTAAGGCTGGACACCAAAATAAACAGTGTGGGCAATGAACTACATCACTGCAAACACCTGATGACTACTTCCACCAGCCCTTTCTTTTCTCTTTCTCTTGCAGGCTGCCCATTATTTTGGTCCTCCTGGCAGCAACTGGTGGTCATCAGGCTTGCCTTTTCAGGCACCCTTTCTGCTAGAGACATTAATCCCCCTCAACACAGCCCAGTCTTCTGTCTGTTGCCATTCTTTGCTGGTTACACCATGTGCACAAATTAATTAGGGCTCAATTTAAGGGCTGACTCAGGTGGTTCATAGCACAAATGAGTGTGGCTGTTTTCCTGCATAGGGTTTTCAGCTTCTTTCTTTTGGCTTTTTTTTTTTCACCCTCTTGGTTTAGAAATATACTCTGTGTGTGTGTGTGTGTTTGTGCACAAATTAAACATAAGATTTTTGGCATATACAATTGGCTAAGGAAGTTGACAACATGGGTCTGTTTAGCCCATCTGCCCCTGAGGATCCAACTCAATTTCTTGCAGACCTACAGGGTTAGGACTACTGAGTTTCCAGTGTCAAAGGGTGGCTTCTCTACCTCAGACTTGCTGGCATTCTGATCTTGGGAGGTCCCTGCCTCAAAAAAACAGAAACATCTGGAATCACATGGGCAGCTTGTCTGCTGAGTTCAGCAACAGGAATCCCTGTAGCTACAGCTCCACCCCACTGTTAGGGGACCTAGAAGGCACTTAACAATTACTGTCTTTACTATAGGATTACAAGTGCATTTGATATCGTATGTATAGCATGATCCCTCAGATTTCACACAAAAGTATTCCTGGGGTTTAGATCACACTGAAATATATCCTCAGAGAGATAAGCATCATGATTTTTTAATTTAATTTAGTGAATATTCCTGAAATGTAAGGATATTTTATTTAACTAACCATGTTATGTTTATATCTTCTTACATATGCTGGATTTTTAAAATTCTGAGTCATGATTCAACACTAGAGCAATAAAACACCTCAAGTGATTGGGAAAAGTACATTCTGAACATGTAGATATTATGCTTCACTGTTGATTTCAACTGGAAAAATTTAGTCTTTGATCGTGAAACTGGAGTGCTTGATTCTGTTCTCACTGAAGTCAAATGAGAGTGTTGCTGTTAACTTCTATGGATTCCTGTAAACTGTTAGGATATGTGTTTATGAGACTTCAACCAAAATGTTTACTACTTTGTGTTTCACTGCCACTGGGCATTAAACATGGCAATAATATATAAGTGCTGCTGTAATTACCTGGCTGCTGAACGAAAGATACTTTCATTGACTTCATGGAGTTTCCTCTGGGATTTTGCACAAGATGGAACAATTAGTTTATATTTTCTATCTATATATGTAAGTATGTATATATATATACATCTATAGACACAGTTTGTTTTTTTTCCCACAAGATCTGTAAACTCATTAGTGTAAGCACTGTCCCTGACTAAAGCATGCATACAACAGGAAATTAAAGATGGGTTCAGTCCCTCTGTACAACCACAGTTCAAACAGTGGTAAAGGTAACTTAGCAATTGGAATCAGAGCACTACTGAAATGCTTACAATTAAACAGCTGCTGAAGTGCTTTATTAGACTGGGTTAATCAGCTCCTCCTCAGAACATACCTTCATTTAATAAATGAAGTTCTGTACTCATATTTACTGAAGTAAAAGTCTTCAGCTTGTTCCTATTTTAAAAAGGAAGGAAATAAATAGATATTGTTTAGTCTGTTCCAGCTTCCTTTTTTCTAAAAAAAGTAGCTACTGAGTTGTCATCAGTTCAGATGTGAACTACTACCTTGAATGCTGAATACAAATATTGCATAAATTATATGGTTGAATCACTCATGGAATAGATATGGAATTATTAGACATACTGGATGTAAACACTAGGGCAAAAGTCTCTGAATTGACCTTTGTAGGAAAGTTATTTAAATCAGTAGACTAAAAACAAGAGCTAAAAAAGGTGCAATTCAGAAGAGAAACCAGATCCATAATTTCCTAGAACAAACATGCAAAGAAAAAAAAGGGCAAATAATTATGTAAGCAGAATCTAACCCAGCCCAGTCCCAAAACTTGCACATATAAATAACATTACATGCTTTAGCAGTAAGATTGTTCCGAATGGCATTCCTCATGTAGGAAATGTCCTGTATTTGCAGAGTCTGTCCATTACCACATAATTGTTATGCACCATAAGAAAAGCTTGCCAGTCTAAAGAAAGTACTTTGACAATCCAAAACAAGCATTTATTTTAATATAAAAGTATATATTTACATTTACCTGTAGACTTTGCTATTAACAACGATTGAATTTGAGGCCATACCTGATTAAGAGCTTCTGTACCAATGAAACCACTTTCTAGATTGACAGGTGGCTGATGTAACTACAATCAAAAAAAATATAAAAATCTTATTTTGAAGGTTTTTATCATGAAAAACCCTCTCAAACGGCCCAGTGCATTGTGATTGCCGTGGTTCTTTTTCTTCTGAGCTGTTCAATTAGTTGGAAATCTCTCTCTGATGGACTGAAGCAGCTTGAGTGAACGCCTGAGCGCACAACCAATTAGGCTCATTTGAAGTTGCAGAATTGCCTTCTTTGGTGCTAAAACCCCATGTCAAACACTGGGTCTAAGATCATTTGTACTGCAAAATGAGATTGACAGAGCAGCTGCAACAGGGGGCATGCCTGCTGGACGACTTAATTGTGGAGACTGAAGGGCCATCATGAACTGGCGTGTGGAGATTGTATCACCACCGCTGCATTACAAATGCTCTTTATTAACAGTGATCTGTAATCAATGAGCTCAGGCTTTTTGCCAGAGCTCCAAAATCAGAGAGGCAGCTCTCCTTCCAAGGAATAGGAGGAGCCACTGGAGCAGGGTGTTATGCTGAGAAAAGGGAGAGGGGACGGGCTCCCTGGCACCTCCTTGGGGTTGTGGGGCTGCGGAGAGGGACATCACCATTCAATGGCATGCAGCTCTCCTCATTTAGTGGAATATGCATTAGCTGGGTTGAGCATGGGGCAATGTACAGGCAATTGCACTTATATTGGCATGAATGAAATATGGTTACTTCAACAGAGTGATATTTTATTAGCCAAAGAGACTACACCTGCTCACACTGATCTGAATAGTTTTGATGGTGGCATAATGTAGTTTAATGATAATCCCATGATACAAATGACCTGAAATAAATCCAGTAGGCTTAGTTTCAGCAAATTAGTGGGGCTTTTTTACCCACTATATTTTAAATTTTTGGGTAGGAAACCTTTTGCTTTTGTCAATAAGACATACTGCTTTAGGAGAGAGTAGTTGCTTTTCACTGATGCTTCCAAGCCAACAATTTTGTTTATTCCTTTATTAGTATAAACATTGTCCTCTTACTGTAACCTACTCAGTTTCCTGGAAAGAAATCAATATATTTGCACAAGTATTCAAAGATGAGACAGATGTAAAAAAGTGTTGAAGTCAACCGTAAAGGTAGCCAAAATCAGCAATAGCTAATTGTAATTGCCTTTTTTACTAGAATATCTTCACTGCTTTTTTACAAAGGCGTTTTACTCTTGCCTATTTCAGTCTCTGAAAGAATTCCAGAGAAGGAAGTAGAAACCTGAGTGAACAATACAAGAACAGCTCAACTAGTGTGGCAAATCACATGCAGATGAGCTCTAGTACCATAAAATAGTGCCTCAAGTTTGTGCTCCGCAATTATATGAGCAATTTGTGTTTAGATGCGTAGTATAGACTTTTGGCTCCTCGTATGAGTCAGAGTGACAGGATTTACTTTTAATTACAGGCTTTTTTCTCTTTTTTTTTCTTCCTCTTTTTATTTTTATTTTAATTTTATTTATACTACAAAGTATGATTACTTGTTCGGTCTTTATTACAGATTTTTTTTTCCTGAAGTGTTCACTTTGCTATTACCAGTAATTCCCACACATTTATAAAAGTCTTAAAATTAAACAGATTTGCACTGTGTCATTCTGCATCAATTGCAACATAAGTAGCAAGTGGCTGAAATCAAACAATTTTGTGAAAAATTTCTGAAGTAAATACCTGCACATGTAATCATGTTTTAAATTATCTTTAGGAACTCTCTTTTATCACAGAGCATACAGGAAACTTAACAATAAACTTGACATTGTTTAGGCTGCAGATTGTCTCACTGCTACCTTGTGGTCCCCCTATGACTCAACTCGTCTGCTGTCTCCTTACAACAAGAGACTGAGCTCTGAGGTGGGAATTGTATTTTTGTTCTCTGTCTGTGCAGTGTCCAGCTCAACACTGTCATTGCCTATGACTTGGGCCCCAGGAAGCTATGGTGAAACCATGTACTGCTACCACTGTTGTAAGAAACAAGACAAATCCAGGTATCCCACTAGGTTAATGTTGGAAACAAAATTACATTGTATTCTGTTATTTATGTGGTGTTTATTCACCTGTTGCCAGACCTTGTTGTGAAATGTTTCCTCTGTGTCAGCAATTCCTGACAGTAGGATGCTGAAAGGTGCAGAAGGTGGATATACAAGTAAGAAAGAGTTTTAGTATAATCAAGATATTAAAAAAATAAAAAGCAGAATCCTTTTTTTAAGTAAATGAATTCTTATTAAAATATGAAATATCAATTCCTTTTTCCTTCCCAGTTACAGCTTCTGCATATTCACTTAACTTTGTCTTTCCCATGTATCTCAGAGTAATGCCTTACATAAACTTATTGTGGAGACACTGAAATCTAGATGAATTGTCTTGCTGTTACTCTTTCTGTTCCAAAAACTTCTATCTTGTTCACTGTTTCTTACAAAACTTTACTCCCAGCAAAGATCTGAACTATAACACACAGATATGTCACACTTTAGTTGTGGAAAGGACTGGATGACTCAATCCAGGCAGAAATATTCTGCAAATTTGCAAGCTCTCAGCAGCTTGTGAAAGTTTTCTCTGGCTACGCTGTTGAATAGGTCTGTATCATGCTGACGGCATGAAGCAGAACTCTGTGGTTTCACATACCAATGTATGGAAATTTCACAATGCTGGAAGCAGACCACAGCCTCCCTGAATAGATGATTGTCCTACCTCTTGAAGGATTACGTTTCCTTTCTCTTTGCCATTTATTCTGGGAAACTGTAAATATACACAGAGAAACTTTTGAAACTGGGATCTAAAATTTCATTAAAACCATACGCAGAATCTCTTTTCTTATCATGTTTTGTTGAAGTCCCAGCATTTGTCCCTTCTCCCACTCACTGCTGTGAGAGATGCGACCATGAACTAGTTATCGTCATTGTTATTTTCTTGAACACAGCGAGATTCCATGCATACATGCCAGAACACCAAATTCAGGATGCAGACAATTGTAACAGGTTAGTTTTGAATTACTAAATAAATGGAATACGATAAAATGAGAGGAACAATATTAAAAATGCTTACAATTGAGTCTGGAAAGCTATTGTGACTTCTAATATAATTCATTTTTGTTTAAATGATCTATATAAAGAGCCACAAAAACAAAAATATAGAATAAGAAAAAGACTCTGTGATCACCATGCAGTTCTTAAAGTAAAAACAAAAAGAGACAACTGCTAGATTTATTTATAAAAACTTAAAGCAACTCACACTTAGTTGTACAGCACTGAATAATTACAATTCGTCAATAACCAAAATATACAGCAGGGTACATTCTACACCCACTGTGTTAATAGCATAATTTCTAACTGCCTGCAGTAGAAGTGTCAAGGCCTACCTTTTCAAAGTTTCTCTTCTAATTGAACTAGCTTCAAATACTGACATTATTGGGGTTTATTTTCTTAAAAAGTTACCTTGTTTCCTAAAAAACTATCCTGTAAACTCAGAAGTTATCCTTAAAAAGTTATCCAAGCAATGCAGTCAACAAATAACAGGGTCTAAAATAAATAATGCTATTAGAACATGCTTTGAAAATATACCCCTTACATTCCACCTTCTGAAGGCAACAGCTGCATCATCTGTAATCTAGAGTGAATAGGAAAAAACCTGTCACTGTAGAAACACTTTTTGAAAAATACATCTTGCTTCTTTGAATCTGTGCAAATTCTTCAGTGATTATTGTCTTTAAGTAATGTCACAGATATAAAAGGAATTAGTGTTGATGCTTCCAAATTTTCATGCTCATTTGTATGCTATGGATTTTTGTACAGAGAAATCAAATTGCTCACATCTGTGGAAATACCACATACTATACTTATTTGGACTTCTATTTAGAGAAGCCAAAGCTTTTTCTGCAAGCCACATTTAAAAATAAAACAACAAAAAACCAAACAGAATAATAGAATACAATGTACCAAATGTGTTTGCATTGCTAATCAATAATCTGTGAGTCTATACCTAGTTATCAAAAGAAAGTTTCATGCAACCAGTAATTAAAGGAGAGAATACTGTCATGGGTATGATCAAAAAGAATATTTTAAACAAGAATCAAATATTACAGCATAAGAAGAATATCCAGCTCCACACTGATTATTACTACCAACAATTGTAACTGGGACATACAAACGTATCTTTCAGATTTAAAAAAAATCACTAATAACTGAGTCAATATGAGACCTCCCAGAAGAGAACTTATTTATCTAGTAGCCATGGGTATTTTGTACCGTTTCTCTCTGGTGGCAGTGTTAAGTAAGCTTTAACTGAACAGACTGTGTTTAATTCCTTCATTCAGAAAACAGTGATTGTTATTAATGAAAGTCTAGTAACAAGCTTCATCTAGTTTTGAAATATTTATTGCATTTCTTATTTCTTTTGTTAGTTATCAGAATGTAAGGAATGTCTTAAAAATTTAAAGATTCAAAACATGCAATATCAAAATAATACAATATTATTTCCAGTTCAGTTGCAAGGTTCTTTTTTCTCCTCCCATAAAACCAGAGAAATAAAGCTGACCAACTCAAATACCAATTGATTTGTAGCAATATACCCAGATTGAGATTAATCTTCTGTAAGCTAAAATCCCTCATTTTAGTAGTCCAAGTCATCCTGGTCTTCTTTATGGCAAAGAGAAGAAATCACGTAACTTCAGAGAACAATTCATGTTGCCTATCTTAATACAACCAGTTTAAGATTAAATGAATCGCTTGTTTCTCTCATTGACTATAAATGGTCCCTAGGGAGACTAACCTGAATTTAAACAATTAACTTTTAACACTTAAATTAGGGAAGATATATCTTCTCCCAATCTGTAAAGTTGCTTAATTTATGAGTAAGCCAGAAAATCAGATGCTATAGCAGCATGAGACAGTACCCAGGCTGCTATGGTGACTCTGGAAGTTTTTATCCTTATAGTTTTGCTACAGTCATTCAAAGTCATTAATATCTCCTTGATTTTCAGTGATTAATTTCATTTCTCATTGATTGCCCTTTTCCATTTGTAAGGAAATGTTGACCTGCTTCTCTGAATAACATTTAAGATTAGCAACAACTATTGTCTCTCTTTGTGACCAAGTAGGATTTTAAACTTGAAAAAATCCTTCCTTATTTATGGTTTAGCAACTCTTTTTTTCAGGAGTCAACCTGCTATTCCTATGATAAAAGTTATAAAATGAGGAATGCAAGCCAGAGTAAATACCATCCTAAAAGCAGTAGAATCACTACAAAGAAAAGATGCAAAACCTGAACAGACTACAGATAACCTTCAAAGTACTGTTGTCTGAGCCTCTTTTGTTCGTTTTATAGTTGTATTACCAAGCCTCTTTATAGATATTTGCAATGATAAAAGTGCCAAAAATAATTAGAAAGTCAGACTTTGACTTTGTGAAAGAACATGAAAGAACAGTAATAGTACATATATTTTATGAGCAGTTTAAATTAAGTTGTCCTCAACTTTGGTGTGGTTACTTGCAAATGAATGGCCATTTGCATTAAATGTGAAGGTGATTTGGCATTGTTCCTTGAGTGATAACTGATTAGCTTACAAAGATTTTGTTTCTTGCATTTAGATAGAACTTTTCCTCCAGTGTGTCAACTGCAACACACAGCTTGGTGTCACTTGCAGACTCACTGAGCATGTGCTCAATCGCACTGTCCATGTCACTGAGAAAGATGTTAAACACTAACAGTCCTGATACTGGCCCTTGGGGAATGCCACTCATTACTGGTCTCCATTTGGACATTGAGCTGTTGACTGCAACTCATTGAGTGTGACCATCCAGCCAATTCCTTATCCACTGAGTTGTCCATCTGTCAAATCCATATCTCTCCAATTCAGAGACAAGGTTATTGTGTGGACAGTATCAAATGCTTTGCACGAATCCAGGTAGATATTCAGAGATATCTGCTAGATTTTTTGCTCTTTGTTTTTTTCATGTGACTAATGATTATATTTTCCATATCTTCTGCATCTTATTTTAATATCTTATACTTCTTTCTCCTGATTTGTTCTTTTTTTTTCCTATCACCTTCCTTCACACTACATTCTTTTCAGTTCCTCTGGTTTTTTCTATATCTTTTCAATACCCCTTTTCCTTTCAAACTTTGCTCATCATACTGAGTGGATTTGTCTCACCTAACTACAGCTGTAGTAATGTTGGGTATTTTATCTAAGGCAGTTATCTCAACTCCCTTTATAGTCAACAGAAAAGAAGTACAAAGTTGTTTATATCGTGCGCTTTATACATCAGCCTCAGATAGGGCCATGCAAGACCTCCTAGCAGCTTCTGCAGATGGAGATTGGACCACTAGTTTAGACTGGATGCTGAACTTTAAGGTATAGTCTGGCAGCATAATTCCCATCTGTTATAACTATCTCATCGTCCTTTTCTGCCATAAGCTTTAAACCCTTTAGTTTCACTTCACTTATCCTGGCTATTGATACTTGCCCACTCAAGCCTCTCTTTGTCTTCTGCTCCTTCTACAACTTTAAGGAAAAAAACAATGGCTAAGGATCTTGGATCTTGTTACTGTTGCCTTCCCTTTCATTTTTTTCCTTTTCCTCTTCTACCTGCAGTGTGAGAGATTAGACTGTGAATGCTACAAGTATGTCTATTTTTCTATAACTCAAATAGTACATTTTAGATACTCTCTTTTTAATAGACATCCTCCCAGGTGTTGACAAGGGGGACTGCGGACCAGAGACACAGGTTTTCAACTGAAAGTGAAGATGGTCAACTTTTCCTGGGATGGCTGAGGAACAATCCGTGGGTTCGTCATCAGGTTCTGTAGATGTTTATTCTGACGATGGAAATCTGGGATAACCTTCTAAGGGAATGCCAAGGACATTTTTTCTCCCTCTGAGTCTTTCACACTTGGGGTTTTCCCCCGATAAATAGAAAAATAGAATAAATTTTATCAACCTTGCTTTGTTTAATTGGGAAAAAAGCAGGGAAAAAAAATCTCTGTAACAGCTTTATCTTACACTTTAAAAAATAGATATCCTACACAGATGATTTGTAAGTTAAATTCATTTTAGCCAACCACAAAACGATTCATGATTATAAGCAATGCTTTATTTAGAAGCAACATAAATATTTCTGACAAGTCATACAACTTTTCTGAGCAACTTAAATCTGACATGCAACCTTGTTTATCTTTTACATCACTTAAATACAGCCTAAATGCTTCCGGTAAACTTATAACTGCTTTTTCCAGGATGAAATACAAAAAAAGTAATGCATATTAAGCACCTTTATTTCAGTATTTCCCTGATACTTCAAAACACTTAGGTTCCGAAAGCCCAGTCAGATAAGTGAAAGACTTTACTCACTATTAAATACTGCAGGAATGACTATTAAAAATCACATAGTCACATGTTAAACAATCAGTTTTCTCACAGATCGTCTTTCCTTGCCTAAATCAGAGTAAGAATTCAAAACTAGACTGAGAAGTTCAAGAATCATTTCCTGGGCAGAGGGTGATGAAAGGAAAAGCAGAATGTGCTGACTAGGAGAAGCAAAAAGACCTCCTCATTCAAATAGCTGGAACACCCTAACTTAAAGCCTTGCAACGGTGTAGCTTTACTGACATTAAGAGCTCGGTCTCAGTTTTGAAGGAAAGAGATATTTTTTATGTTTTTCTGGCCTGAATTATACTGTCACAGCTGCACTGACATTTCCACAGTATAAATTTTTCTAAAAATAAAATCATAATAAAAGATATCTTGTTCGTGATATTTGAAGTACTTTCCTCTGAATGTTCCTCCAGCCAGGCAAAAGTTATTTCAGAATTTTACATCTTCCAGTGCAAGTATTAAAGAGTATGAAAGCACCCCTCCTGACTTCTCTATACAACTCCACTTCCTCCAAAAAAATGAAACCAGATGACTTTTTACTTTTTTATTAAGAGGAGTCAGAAGAATCCAATGGTGTATACACCCTAAGTCCATTATTTCTATGCCAGCTTGAGTTTCATAATTTAATTCAATTCCAGTAGGGCAGAGCACAGCAATACATTTCATAAAACAGTAAACTATGCAAACATGACAACGAAGTTATAATGCAGTATTCATATGCATGCTGAGTTGTCATTTTTTAACACAGTGTTTTCACCAGAGGGACACTTAATTAAAACCAGAATTTTTGTATCTGGTATCAAACTAGTACCAATAATTAATTCATTCTAATGCTATTTTTCTATTAGGAGATGGTCTTTAATTGTGTTGAAAAATGCAGTGTGCACTTTTGATGCGAATTAAAGAAACCATACTAAGGCTCAGCAAGAAGCAAAAAGTGCGTGATCATTTTGTCACAGGAGAAAAAAAAGCAAACTTGTACAAACTGCAAGAGTCCATTGTTTTCTGAAGAGAAGGGACCTGTCAACATTATACAATATAGGAGATGGGTAGGTGTAAAAGATGTGGTAAAATACACAGAAAATTATTCATGGCTGCTACTGGTGACAAGACTGAGGTGAGTTAAGGTAGGGATGGATGTTTCTAGGCAAGAAGTTCAGAAAAGCTTTCACTGGCCTCAGTAACCTTTGGACAAAAATTTTGCAAGAGATTTCTGTGAACATCTGCTGCCAGGTACATTTTGAGATTCTGTGAAGAGATGTTTGCCCAAAGACAAGCCAGAGCTTTTTACCTGAGAAAGTCTCTTCCTTAGTACCAATGTCTTCTGTCTCAGTGCCCCACATCACATCCCTGTAACAAGACACAGGAAAAGTTGGTTCAGAACTCAGGGAACTACTTTTCCAGACCCTTAACATAGACAGAACTATTTCATCTCACCTGCCTTATATTTCATGATGACAGTTTTTTAAGATGTTTTAAGTCAACTTGATTGTGCCTCCTTTGTTTGCAAATAGCTCTCCTTTGAGTCAAATGAAGACTAACAACCAAGTTGGTGTCATTAGCTTTTCCTACAATCAGTGTTCTCTGTCTCAGGAGTTTGAAGTAGTGCAATTAGGGTAAAAACTGTAACAGTAGTTTAGCAAGAGTAACAAAGACAGATAAAATGAAGGCAAGATTTAAGTACCTGTATCAAGAGCATTGGTTGAATCTGCTTGCCCCTTTCTGCCATCTCGTCTAGGCATCTAGTTCCCTGGCATCCAGGATTTTGACAAGAAAGTTACTTTGCTAGACAGCAAACTTTCCAGTTTTGCTGACCTTGGTGTAAACCTGTTTTTATGCCAATAAACATAAGTTTGGCTTTCTGTTTCGAAGGTCTGTTCTGAGCATGCCCAAAATAATCAGGAAGTATAGGAACTCATGGTGCTACCACACTCTTTAGTCAGCAGTACTTTAAATACCACATACCTGAGTGAAGCCTATTATTAGGAATCACAACAGATCAGACTGCCCTCACACTGGCCAGAATAACAGTTCCTTTTGGCCATTATGAGTCTTCAGTTTGTGAAGACTATAAAGAAACAGTTGAAGTGGGATCTGTCTGCATAAACATGAACATTACCAAATGTATAAATTTACATCTGAAAAAAAAAATTATTTGCTTTAGGGCAGATAATAAATTAACCATTTTCTAATACTGACTCCAAGACTTCTAAGTTGATATCTCAATTTTTAATTTATCTGTTTTGTTAAAGAAGCTAATAAACAGTGGCAACCTTCACTGATTATAGAGGAAGCCTGGGGTGCATGTGTCTGGTCTCCTGTGAAGATGGACAAGATGAATCTAACTCTCAATTTCTGAGGCTTAGGCACAGCCCTACTAATAGCTGCAACATGCAAATTCTGGTTATTAGTCAGAAGTTATTAGAAAATGAATATTTTTCTGGCCTAAGGAAGAAAATAAGGCTAGAGCTACACCATTTTTTTATCATCACAAACCTTTGTGACAACCCAGCTTCAAATCACTTTTGTAGGTTAAATGTGAAGAAGATATATGAGGTCAATAGCTATGTTTTTATAGGCATGGTTTACTTGAGCAGTTCTTTTAATTTATTTTTGTTTTCATTTTCCTATATTTTCCATTTTGGGCTTCCCATTGCAGTTTATCTGTGCACATGGTAAGTTCTGACTAATGCATCTGGACAGAAAGACATATATTAACATTTCCAAATCTGCTACAGGTTGAACACTGAATCAAAATATTTTATATCTCATAGTGCTCTAGTAAACACTGGTGGCTAACCAACTGGGAAACAGTTCTGCAGATGACCTGGAGATCTAGTTCTGGGCTCCTCAGTAGGAGACAGCCAGGAACTTACTGGAGGGCAAAAAAGATAATAAAGGGATGGAGCATCTGTCACATGAGAAAAGGCTGAGAGAGGTGGAGTTGTTCAGCCTGGAGCAGAGAAGGCTCAGAGGGATCTGATAAATGTATGCAAATACCTGATTGGAGGTAGGGGATGAAAAAGACAGAGCCAGCCTCTTCCCAGTGTAGCCCAGTGACAAGAGAAGAGGCAGTGGGCACAAAGTGAAATTCCATTTAAACATGAAAAAGCTTTTCTGCAGTGAAGCTGACTAAGCACTAGCACAGGTTGCCCAGAGAGTTTGTGGAGTCTCCATTCTTGGAGATATTGAAAACCTGACTGGATGCAGCTCCAGGCAACCTGCTGTAGTTGACCCTGCTTTGAGCAGGGGGCTTGGACTAGAGATCTCCAGAGATACCTTCCAACCTCAGCCCCTCTGTGATTCTATGATTTCGTAATTTATTTTTTCAATGAAAAAGAAACATTTTTATAAAAGCCAAACTTTTCAATAAAAAAATATAACGAATAAACAACTTCATATAAAAGTTATGATAGAAATTTCCAGTGCCTGGCTGGAAAGAAGACAGCATTTTTAGGAATTTTTGTGTTGCTTTGTAGAGGGAATAGATATAAATCTAATCTATTTTTATTACCCAGAGAGCTTAATACAACAAAGTTGAATTTATTATAAGGGAAGGCAGAGTAAATTTACTGTCTGTGTAGGCAAACATGCACAAAAGAGCATAAGCAAGTAATTATGTAATGCTATGATTTGACATGCATGTAGGTATAAACTAATACTGACTTGAGCCTCCTAATCATGTTCACACTGATTCAAATGAAAATGTATGTTTTCTATTACAATGATTTTACCACTGATTCAATGGAATTTCTCTCCAGCTAAGAGCGATTATTAGTCACAGAAGTGCTGTAATGCTGTGACCCTTTCAAACTTTTGCTAGGAAACAGTTGTTATTGCATTTCTAATGTCCAGATAGTTGCAGTTGGATTCACATAATTTGACAATTATGTTGCAACAGAATGTCTATATGCAATTTAGAGCTTTCTTATTATGTTTGTTTCCAGAAATACAACAGATAGTATTGGATTGATTGGAGTAAGCAGTTACTTTTCTGTAAATACTCCTGTCCACAGATTTGACAGGATCATTTGCAGTAATATTCAACAAGACAAAACAGACTGAGCTAAATAATATAAAGACTGTTATTCTTTAAAATTTTATACCATTCATCCAACCATAAGAGTCTTAATATTTTTTTGAACAGATGATCCTGTATAAATGTTTCTTGAAATTGCATTCCTAGCAAGTATTTAAAGGACTTCTATTCTCTTACTTACGATTAATCTTGTTGTTTTATGTTGTTTTGTACTTTATGCTTTTTACATAGGAAAAGCTCTAGGGAAAACCCATGCTAGCAGGCCTATATGATCTCAGCTATTATGCATCTTTTCATTCAATTTCAGTGATAAAGGTCAGGTGAAACACATAATATGTAGTCTATTATCATCTCTGAAATAAAGTGGGACAGATTATTAAGAAGTATACTAATAAATTTGCATTATTGTTCTTCCTTATATTCACAATGAAATATTACTCATAGAAGAAACAATAGCAATAGATAGCCCTAACTGATATTCCTACTGCTTGAAAACACACTATTGCAGATATTTAGGTGTGCAGGGCTACAGAAATGCTGTAGATGCTATTTTGCTCACACAGCTTTGCTGTACTGTGATTCACCCTCTTCCTGTGTCAGACTCATCCTGGACAGAACACATTCTAAGGACAGGTGAGTAGAGACAGATGTACATTAAATACACAACATTTTTGGTTAAGTGATCATTCACTAATGACTGAAACTAGTGGTCCCAAGTAGTAAATGGGTTGGAGACAGTGGCCCATGAGTTACTGTGTTGTTTTGCACACACTGGAGACTGAATACCAGTAATGAAGAAACTGCAGTCAAAAATTTTTCCACAGCCTATCCCTGTGTTCCCAGTGAGAAGAGGTTTTTCCACATTCCTGTAGGCTTGTATTATGCTGTTAGCAAACTGCATGGATAGCTTTGCCACATTCAGCACAATGATGAAATGTGGAGGTAGAGTTATACTCTGAAGTGACGTATGTGCATTAATATTGTATGTGCAGCAGCATCTGCTCTGGCACTAGGACTGTTAATAGATCTTCGGCTTTTTTAGTACTTAGCAAATGATAATATTTAAATTCCTTGGACATAATGAAGATAAGTCTTCTTTTTCTTTTTTTTTTTTTAGGGTACAAAGACACGTTTAAGGAAGTTGGTCAGCTGCCAGTTCAAGAGAAATACTAAATGTGAGAAGTACTTTAGACAGACATTAGCTAGATAGATTAGATAGCTTGAAAGCTCCTTTCCTCAAGGAACTTGGTCAACCTCCAATTCAAGATATTTATTTGACTTGCTGCAAGCTGCAAAGGAATATAAAATACCCCATAACATTCGGGAATATAGAACAAAAACAGCTAAGCCTGAAGAAAAAATACACTTGTGAATACCAGCACTCAGGAGCCATCCATCACTGATGCAGAACCCCAGAATCCTGACAGCCTGAATTGATTTAATTTGATATTTGTAGTCTAACCTTGCTCCTGAAAGCAGTGAAACAGTTCTCTGTGATGCTACAGTTGTGATAACAGACGATGACTTCATCTTCCAAATGACTTCATCTTCCAGAGGCAAGACTCTAACAGGTCTGCCAAAACCTGGTAATAGCCCCGGTGTATTTCTTTAAATCATGAAGACGGTTTAAAATTCACTTAGACACATAAATGCTGGACTACACTTTCTGAGTTTTGCGTACATCATCATAAGGTTCCCCATAATCATTGTTGTTTTGATTCTACACTAAGGCATTTGAGAGCTAAAGGACTGCAAAAGACCTTGCTTTTATCCACACACAGGGCCGTAGAAGACATGACCTTGGTAGGGTAGTTGGTGCTAATCTTTGGCTTTCTCATTTGTGTTTTGTGACCAATGTCTTTGCCAAACTATTTTCTGTGTCACAACATATGTGATGCCTAGAAAACCTTTTAAGCCTTAAGGCGTGTTGGTTTCTGGATTTTATTATCTTTGTTCTAGATTAAATTTTATATGCTGTAATGAAAGACATATGTCTAGCTGTAGGTTCACCAAACTATATTTTGTCTCTCTCAGTATCCTAACATGGTCTCAGAGGGTCAGGAGAATATCCTGCCCTTTGTTCCTAATGCTTTCCTCCTTTATGATGAGAGGGGGATGTAGAAACACAGTATCTCTCCCTCAGTTTCCCTAGGAGGAAACCACAAAGTAAACCACTACCTTCTTAGAGCTGAACATCTGAGGAACCAGGAGGACACTCGCCATCACTGAATGCACCTGCTCCACAGCCAGCAAGTCTTCTACTGAAAATGAGTTATGGGGAAGCACTCAGTATGAAACTGAACTCAGTCCAAGTGTTACAGAACTTGGTCTATGTAATGTTTGATTTTGGCTCTTTGGTCAGACACAGCCAGGTTATTTCATGGTATCTGCATAATAACTTTTCATGGTTTCTCAGTAGATATTTTCTGCCTTTAAACGTCAGCTGAATTATGTAGTGGTAGGTTTTGTAACTCAAAAGGGCCTGACGTGTAGGTGAATAAGGAGGCTAATCATTTTGCTGTAAAGAAGAAAAATATTTATATTTTCTTATGCACAGTAGAGTGTAACAGATATCCTGGATGATAAAGGCTAACAATTGTAGAGTAGTTAAACCAGGACTGGTCTGTTTAAATGAATTAAAACCCCTTTAATTCCTCTGAGGGATCTTGATTTCTGTTCAGATTTAAACTGTAGTCACAGCCTTCTGTTAGCTAATACACATGCTGTGGATTTTCCATCCTATTCATCACAAACTCCTGCAGTAGTGGCAATGGAGGAAAGGGAGATGAAGAACTTCATCTTGGTTATAAATCGCCAAGAAATGACTGACAAATACCAATGCAGACCTTTGCGCTGTGCTGTGCTGGAGATGGCACATTGCCAGGCAGGCTGCAGATACACAGTGTTCTCTCTGAGCAATTTTAGGGTAATGACATGTTTATTCCAAAGTAAGAGAAGGGATGAAAATGGAGATCTTGCAGTTTCAGTTGTAAGGCAATGGAAAAAAGTATTTGAATTGCCTTTTTCTGATTTATTTCATATGCAAATAAGGAAAGAGAATGGAAAAATACAGCAATAAAATTCAATATTGTGCACTGTGAAAAATAAAAAAGGTAGTGAAATTTATTTTAGTTTATTCTAAATGTGTTGTGCATTTAGTGTTCCTTCTCCGGGCTTCAGTCCTATTTTGAAGTTTTTGTATGTAATATATTTGAATTCCAGAGTATTTTATATTTCTGAAGCCAGCATTTTTTTCTTGAAGTAAAAAAGTAATTTCCAAACCACTTACATCTAATTCATAATATATGTTGTATATTTATTTAATACAGTCTCTGTAAATTCAATCATTTATCTGATTTATGTACACAGCTGTCTGATCACAGATTCATACTTGCCATATAGCTACAACTATGCAACATGAAACTTAAATTATAATTCTTCAAGTCTGTGTCATTTTTCTGTTGATAGTAACAAGAGGACAGGATGATCACACTTTAACATAGACATAAATATATGCAGTCAGTGTGTGTACTTTGTGATGATTTACTTAGTTGGCCACTGTAACATACAAAATCTGAATACAGGAGGGAAGAATTCAGGGAAGAGTCAAGAGGAAAGAGAGTCTAGCTCTGCACACTACTCTCCTAAGATTCATGTGTGTATTTTGGAGCTCACAGTTATATACTGTGAAAAATATAATGCATATTACACTTCTGAGAAAATATTAATCTTCCTTTTTCCTATGAATTGGTGTCAAAATTTTTTAAATCACCAAAAGAGTGATCAATTTTTTGGAAGACAATTGCTATTTTTTCCAATCAGTTTTATTTATGCTGATAGCAGAAAAATGAATGAATTAAAAAGAATACAGAACTATTTTCAGGATTCAAAAAAATACAGAAAGGAAGCATTCAAGTCGCAATCCCTTTCATCCCTTGCAGCTTACTGATCACAGACAGAAGGAAAAATGTGGAACATATTCCAGATTTCCTACTTGACCCTGTTGTTTTAGTGCCAAGAGGAAAGTAAGTAAAATATTATGTAAAATATTAAACATTATGAGCCAAATATTCTTCAGAGGGGGCTGGAGGAAAGACAGCCAAAAGAAAATGCTTTTTAATAGGGGTAATGATATTAACTTCCTTTCCAAAACACTTTGGAATATATAGTTCAAAAGTGATAAGTATCTTTAACAATAATAAAAAAAATCCACTCAGCATTCTTGCAAAACTGACTATTCAGCAGAAATTACAAACATAAAGGAAGGCAATTTCAGTCAAATTTCCAAAGAATTAAACACATCGAGTTTCAGAGGTGATGAAAGTGGAGTATAAATTACTAACCAGATTACTTAGTGTTCCTCCTCTTCATATCACAAATATGGCTCTTGCAGTTATGCAAGTAGACACTTGTTTGCATTGGAGTTCAGAATAAGCCAAGTATAGGGCTCTTGGTAGCAAGTTTAGTTATGACAATGCAGTTTTATTATTGGGTTAGCAGTGTGAAGGTGCCAGGTCTGGTGAATATGGTGGATGTGGATCCAAGCTGCAACAATTTTTGATGAGTGACCAAACTGGTATGTGGTCTAGCGTTATCATGGAGAAACACAACACCTTTGCAATTCACCAATTCTGGACTCTTTGGTTTGATGGCATCATTTAACTTATCCAGTTGACAACAGTACATGTCTGAATTAATGGTTTGATTCCTTGGAACCAATGCAAAATATGCAATCCCACCTTTGGTGAATATCTGCTTTTGAAGTGCTTTGAGCTGGTTCATCACGCTTGCTCCACAATCTTTTTCAGTCATCATTTTTGTAGATGATCCATTTGTCATTTCCTGTTACTATACATTTCAAAAATGGATCATTTTCTTCACATTTCAAGAGAGAATCACAGAGGTCAACATGCTTAGTGAGATTAATTTCTCTGAGCTCATGTTGTATGCAAATATTGAGCTTCCTAATGTATCCAAGTTGTTTTAAGTAGTTTTCAATGCTCAATTTCAATATTTTAAGATTACCAGCAATCTGTCATGTCATTTAACACCATTTGGATTCAGTCAATGCCTTTATTTTGTTGTTATCAATTTCGATTTGCCTTCTGAGTGTGGTACATCCTTAACATCAAAATCTCTGGACCAAAATTTAGCAAACCAATTCTGACACTGCCACAGTTTTAAAGCAGCTTCATCATACACATCACATAATTTTTTATGAGCTTGCACAGCATTTTTCTTTTCTGAAATAATACAGCAAAATATGACAGTAATGTTCCTCTTGATTTTTTGAAATCAACTCCAAGTAAATGTGTTAACAAAATCATGTATTTTCTTTTTCTAAACCAAGCTTGAACTCTCAGCTACCAAGTTACATAATGAATTTGTGGTTTAAAATTAAGTTAGTTACATTTCAAGACATGTATATTCGTCTATTAAAAAAACCCACAATTACTTTCTGACCAACTCAATAATTTTTCTTGTTCCTGTGATCAAGCATCAGACAAGATAACTATCACTGGCACAAAAAAAGCCTTGCATTTTTTGTTCACAAACAGTGAATGTAAGAACTGAAATATAAGAAGTCAGAAGGCAAAGCAAACCACTAGTTAATTTTATTTATAGAGTTGGTTAAGGTGATTTTTTTTGTTTATATCATATAAATCAAATTCAAAATAGACATTATGAGCCCATTTTACTTGATGCTAGGAAAACCTAGAGGTTAAAGAAAAAAGAGGAAGAGGAGATATCAGGGTATTTGTTTTCCTTTTAATTTCATATATTGCTTTTGGAAATTAACAATCCACAACTTTACTTTTGCCTGTCTGTCAACCCTGGCTGATTACTTGCAGCATCCAGCAGAGATCATCAGAAAGGGATTTCGATGAAAGTAGGTTAGCAGATTTATTTATGGGGGAAAACCTGTGCAACCAGCACCATTGTATCAGCTATGAAGATGATCAAGAGCAGAAGTGGATAAATTTATCTTCAAAATTAGGAAGACTGTTGGACAGATACATTAAAACCCACCACTGGGTAAGTGGCTTTGAAGAGGGATACAAAAAAGTTGGACTTGGTACTATGGAAACCTCTAGAAAGTTTCTGTGGCAGGCACAGTCCCCGCAATGGAAGGGACAAGGAAAATCACTTTACATGTTAAGGTCTACATGGATTATTTGGGTATGAGAGGAAGAGTGGCAGAAGAAAAGATCGACATCTCTGCAGGACAGGTCAGAAGGTGGTAGTGTTCAAGGAATTAAATGCCAGTCCCCAGCATCCATCAAGAGAAACTGACTTTGCCATCTCCTTGAATATCCAGACGGACCCTCTTTTGTTTATTCCTTTTAGTTATCAAGAGAGATGTACAGATACATCAAACTTTAAAACTGAGGTGATTTTTAAACCGTACATGCTGTTCAACACACATATATCACACAGACCTGCTAAAGAGTTTAACACAATATGGAAGGAGTTAAAGTTTAATACACATTACCATAAATTACGCTAAATATTGGCAAGCAAAGTCCACTCTAAAGACTATCAAATTCTTTGGATATATTGACTGTGTATGTGCAAATCAGCAACTCGGAAAAATGAGAGTCGTGTAGCTGTAGTCATTACACAGCAGAGCCAGGCATAATCCATGCAAGCAATGTGAGAGCTCCCTGTGCATCTTTGTCAATGTCTCGTAGGCTGAGAAGAGCAGGCCAAACTGCAAGGAGATTCTACGAAGTGGAAAATACCTTGGCCTTCAAGATCAGGTCAGCCAATGTTGTTTGTTAACGAACAACGAGCTCTGCTTTTGAGTCAGATCTCTTGAAACTGAAGTCTATGCAACACATGACGTGTTTATTCACCCAGGTTAACCCAGAACGCAGGGCCTTAAAGATTTATTTCCCCTTATGTTTAATTTACATTCAACAAAATGTATCGCAGACTGTTGCTGTTTGACTTTGCATCAGTGAAGGGACCTAAACTAGCAGAATTTTATTCATAAGTTACTATTATTTAAGCCTGTTTGGGAACAGAGACAACTGTATCTTAACAGTTTGTCAAGTGGACAATTTCTACTCAGGCTAATAAACGCTTCTGAAGAAGTGACCTGGTCATCCCTATAGTCTATTGGTTGCATATAAGAGATGTGAGAGAAGAAATTAAAAGGAAGACTGACTGACATCAGTCAGCTTTATTTTTCACATTGAAAAAAGGTGAATTCAGATATATCATTTTCTCAAGGTGTACCTCCAGATGAAAAATGTTTGAAAACCACCATTCTGTAATAACCTGCAATCACATTTCTGACTGAATTCTTTCCAGAATGAACTACAAAACCTTGCACATTTAACACTGGGGAACTGAAAAGATTAATCACTTTATGGAAGTATTATTCTCCATTTCTTGGACTTCTCCTCAGCAACATTGTATAGTAGGTAGGTAGATGATAGATAGATAGATAAATATGTTCTGTTTGTAAGTGACTAGAGCTTTTTTCCAAAGGAACACAAAAAATTCTTGAGGTGAAAGACATTGTATGTGTTTTAGCAAAGGAAGGACAATCAGGCGGTGTACAAAAACATTATGAACTAGCAAAGCAGGATACCATTTCTCATTTCCTTCAGAGTGCCTAAAGCACACATATGGAATGTGTCTAAAGCACACATGCCAGGACTATGGAGGAGTTTGCCTCGGT
>NW_010187509.1:0-21663 GCF_000695765.1 Mesitornis unicolor | reverse complement strand
CCCCTTTCCAGCCATAGTGGAGGCCTGAGGTTTCAGGGACTTTTCCTGGCTTCCCGAGCTGCTTCCTCTCGCATCTCGGGATGGCTGGGGCTACCTCCACGTGCTCAGCAGCGTCCACCACCATCCGCTTCCTGGCACCACTGCAGTCCCTGGTGACAAGGCACTGCTCGGACACTTCCACTTGGAACTACTGGGATTGGGTTTTGTATATAGTTAAATATCTTTTGTCCCTTATTAATTCCCTTTTCCTTTCCCCTGTTGTTTTTCATTGAACTTGTTATGGTCTTAACTTCCAACCTTGTGCGAAGCATCTTTTTCTCTATTCCCTTTTTTTAAATCCTCCCCTGGGAGGGTAGGGGACAATAGAGAGAAAATCCTGTTCCCTGGGCTTGCCCTGAGCCTTAAATGGAGACAGTAATTTTTTGGAGACTAAGTATCTGTTCAAGTCTGAAACAAAGACCCCTGGAAGTGCCCAAGGCCCGGTTGGACGGGGCTAGGAGCAGCCTGGGCTGGTGGAGGTGTCCCTGCCCATGAGGGGTTGGACTGGGGGGCCTTTAAGGTCCATTCCCACCCAAATCATGCTCTGATTTTATTGTCCTGGGTTTTGCTTCCAAACTGCAATGCTGTTAACATCTAACTGACCACACTTAAATGTGTAGGGATCCAAGTAAAGCTGGTTTATATTTACTCATATGTTGAACTTCTCTAATGAAATTCTGCATCCTGAGCTCCTCATCTCTTACTCGGCAGAGCATCCCTCACAGCAGTGCTTGGCACTGTTTGTTTGCAGTGCCCCATCCACAGTAATCAACGATCTCATTTAATCTTCCTTTCTTTGTGTTGCTGATTAAAAGGGAGTGTAAGACAGAGACACTGCAGCATGTGATCTCGTTTATGAAAAACGGAGTCTTCAGCACAAAATGGTGTTAATTCAGTTATACTCAAGCCCAACTACATCCATAGTTTCTTGTGCATCTCAGACAGATACAGTTGGCTTTTGAGGTGTTACCTCACACTGTTGACTATGGAGGAAGTGGAGATGACTGGTTTAGTTTTAAAATCTACCTTTAAATATCCAAAGTAACATAAAATCAATACTATCCTTAAACTACAAGTGCTTCAGCAGTGGGAAACCTTCCCAGCATCATCTGGCAGCACCCTGCTCAAGGCAGGTCCAGATTCATGGGGAGGTCCATTGGGGAGGCCAATGCAACCCAAACCTTCCCACTGCGGTGCCATGTCCCCCAGCACAGGTAGTTCAAATCTTTGAAGCTGCTACATCAATCTGCCCCTTATGATGCACTGTGTGTGATGACAGCATAAATCACTCAAGGTTTCCTAAGCAGGATGATCCCGAGCTGGGCAGCGCTGACCTGTGCTCAGAGTCCCATTTGCTCGCCTGTGTTGATGCATTATTGAGCCAGTCATAATTATCGTGTCAAGAAAAGCCAATTTGGACTCGGGCAGATTGACATCTGGTTTGAGGTGGCAACAGCCTTTCCTTCAGTAATTGCAATGATTGTTCTTAGTGTGCGTTGTCAGAAAAGGACATTCTTGCTGATACCACAAAAGTGACTTGTATTCACTCCAGAGCTAAACAGATATTGTCATGTCTGAGCTGACGAGTCATTTTCTTCTTTCAGGAGGAAATCTCATTACGTCCAGCAATACTGGGCAGTAGCTCTGGTGTTCTTGGAGGGTTGCACCAGGATGAGGGTGTCGTGCTGTACGCCTGAGGGTTATGAAGGAAGGATGTGGAGAGGTAGTGGTGGGGCAGAGTGAAGTCTAAAAACCATTTCCTTGCAGAGAGGAGCCAAATCAAAAGTGACTTAAGGGGTCCAGAGCAGAAATAATGCTCAGGAGAACTCTAGAGTAGAGCAGTGGTCTGTCCCCATGGATCCAATCCTGCTCCCAGTGTGCACCCAGTACCATGGTCGCCTTTGAAGCCATTAGGGAACACCTCAAGAAAGACCCTGGCATAGTGTGACCATGATCATGTCCTCCTACACCACTCGTCCTTCTCAGTTCATCCTTCATCAGGTCTTATTGGAGAAGCAGCAATGTGGAAGAACAGGCATAAGGTCCGCAGTCAAAGTCCCCATCTAAGTTTGCATATCCCCCACCTTAAAATCAGAATATTTCAGCTTCAGTCTCTCGAGAAGGAAATTTGCAAAAATGTCAGACTCTTCTAATTACAATCAAGCTGCTATTTGAGGAGTATCTTCTTTTGTGAATTGCTCACAGGATTTTATTGAAACGTCTATCAGAAATTGCTCATTTGGTATTTTGCCAATACATCTGTTGTTTGTGTGCTTTTTTCCTTAAAAATAGAATAAGTTGTTTGTTTTGTTTTGGTTTTTTTTCCCAGATAGATCAGTCCATTTGCAAGATTTGTGAAATGGAAAGAATTTCAGATTTTTCAATTCTTTTCTGCTGCATTTACAACCATGTAATGATGGAGAAAGCAGCAGTTCCAGTGACTCTTTCATCACACAGTGAAGTCAGTCTCCAAGAGCTGAAGCGGATATTGCTGAACATGGTGTGGGCTTTTGAGTTTTCTAAAGCATCCAAAGCACAGAGAATTACTTTAAATTGTGCTCAGCCTACTTGAATTTCTCTCTAATCCAGTCTTCCTGGATATTTGCATTCCTTTTTTTAACACTGAGTGTCAGTCTAGTTTTAAGGAGAAGTATGCTGGGTTGTTGCAGTTGGCGTTCTTCTCAAGGCTAGGGAAAAAAAAGCTAGATTATAATAAAAAAAATGCAGTTTCCTTTTTGCTTTAATTAGACCCACCTCCAGGGTTTTATATCCAAGTTAGCTGCACATCTTCCCACAGTTGTCAGGAACATCGGGCGGACTCTGCCTTTCTTTTATAAAGTTGGACACGTTAATTATATGAATATAAGACACTGGAATGATCCTGTTTTCTCAGTACAGGTAAGTACTGACATATCTGCGCCAAGCAGTTGGTAAGTGTTAAGAGTTCATTGTTGACACTCTTTGTATTTTTTCTAAAATATCAAAGCTTACTCTTAAACACGTCACTGAAACTACAGGGGGAAAAAACCCTCATACATGACAAAATGAGAAAAATGGTACAATAATCTGCAAAAGATTTGTAGTTTAATAAATTTAAAGGAGACAACTTGTCAGATACTGCCAGCTGCTATTGTGCCAATATCTGTATTTCATTAGTTATTATTAAATGTTAGGGAAGGAAGTCACGAATGGGGAGAAAGTGGTACAATTTGCCACCGATGATAATTTCTGTATTTTGATGCCAGATGCATTTACCACTAACAGAGTTGCTTGTATGCTGAAATGTGTAATATAAACCCAGCAAAATAATATATGAGGACATGGCTGGTAAGTGTGAAAGGGCTGTAAGGTGCAGAGAGCTTTCAGTATCATTACCAGCTTTCCTGCTTGAGAAGCAATAAATCCAACAGTAATGTTTTTTGGGTTGGACTACTTATATTTCTTCACCATTTTCTCTCTTCTGAGACACTCTTTGGGTATAACGGGGAATTATGCATGTGAAAGCAGGGAAAAATGCATTGTCAGAGTGCAAAAATAATGTTTAGCACTTCAGTAAGAAAAGAGCAGCCTGTAAGGAGAGAAAATGACAGTGAATAAGCTTGTGGGATAAACCAGTTATGTGTCATGTCCTGAGCAGACACAGAGTGTGGGCTGCTAGCTTTAGGAGCTGGTATGCCTTTTTTTTTTTATTATTAATTCAGATTCTTCTACCTGATACACCACACACAGAAAAGGACACATGAGGGAAATACATATTCTTGTGATAAAAGATCAAAAAAGAAACAGAAGCACTATTACTGCCATTTTTTGGTATCTACGGCAATCGTGTGCAAAGGGTATAAAGTAGCACCCACCTGAATATGCCCATGTGGGCATACATTTGGTGCTGTTAAAATGTCCTCAGGGGCTTTTGGGTCTCAAACACAGGTGCATAATGGCTCTGAATCAGCCAGCTGGGAAAGCATATATTGGTTTCAGGCCTTTCAGATTTTGTAGGAGCTTTTTGTGGTTGTGGTGTGCCCTGCCTAGGCTGCAGGCCTGAGTTTTCCCAGTTAGGCCATTCTGTGTTGTTGAGGGTCCTGAGGGCTCGGTGCTACCTGGGTGGCTGCCCTTTCTCAGCAGGGTGGGTTATTTAACCCCCAGAGGTAGGAGGAGGAAATTAGGCATCTTTCTGGAGCAAAAGGTGTCTGCACGGGCTTTGCCGCATCTGGGTAAACTGTGGAGTTGCTGGGAACCAAGCCTTCAATGAAGAATCTTCCCCCACAGAGACACACGGTAGGAAGATGTGGTCTTTTCGTTTTGGGGTTTCTTATAAAGAGTTGTTCCAGGTGTCTTATTCAAAGCTGTGGTGATCCTGAAGGTGCCTGTGGGCTACGTGTGAGGGTGTTTGGTCCTGAGGGTTAAGCCCTGCATCACTTGGTGGTGCCTCTGTGCTGTGTGGGCTGGTGTGGACCCAAGGCTCTGGGTGTTGCTCTGTGGTTGCAGGAAAGGACAAAAGGCCCCTCCTGTGACCACGTTTTAGTTGTTGGTGCCAAGCCGTATTTTTCTTTGACTGTTGTGTGATTTCAGAGCTCTGAACACAGACCTGAGTCTGATTGTGATAATAATAATAATATTTCCCTAAATTCATTACTCTGGGGATCATGAGGTTTTGTGGCTATATATTGCAATAGCTTCTTTATTGGAAACTGCTTAAACCCAAGTTTTTGCAAGCTGTCTGAAAGGCTTCTTTTCAAGTGCTGCTTTAAGCAGAGGAACAAGCTATCAATGTACAGGTTAAACATGGACAAGTGTAATACTGTGTTGAATATATTGTATCATGTGAAAAAGGATTTGATATGCACTTTTGAGATGGTCTATTTTTTCTAACATTTGCATTTTGTGCTTTCTTGTAATAGAGGGCTGCAATAACAGACTTGAATAAGAGCACAGATTTTCTGGCCAAACAAATCTCAGCAATTTTTCTCAACACTGCTGTTTATCTGAGGACAAGATAAAATTGGTTTTTCAATTCCTCTGTGAACTTTCTGTATCTCTTATAGCTATATCTTGTAAGAACTTGGGAACTGCCTATAACCAAAACTTCCTGATAAGGTAGGAACTCCCTTTCTACTGGGAAGTGCTATTTGTCTTCAGCACTACGTTGGCCACTGAAACCCGTGCCTTGACCAGCTCTGAAAGTGTTCTGGTCTGGGGTTTTTTTGTTTGTCTTGCTTTGTTAGTGATTATTCCTGCCTAGTTCTCCTTTACCGCTTCTCACCTTGTAATTCCCGAAGTGCTTGATAAAGGACATGAAGCAAGGGATACAGATGACAGGGAGGTGATTAGAGATGGCCAACATGCCTTTACAAAGGGCAAATCTGGTGGCCCTCTACATTAGAGTGACTGTGGTTTTGGATAAGGGAAGAGCAACTGGAGTCCTCTATATTGACTTCTGCAAGGCCTTTGAAATGGCATCATATAACATCCTTGTCATTAAATTGGAGAGAGATGGATGGAAAGATACCTGGGTTTGATTTCTGCTCTAATGTAATTCCAGGCAAAATATTCCCAAAACTAGCCCCCTGGTTTTGGTGGAAAATGCATTATATAGAACAGCAAGAATAAAAGATGGCCATTTTTTGCCAAGATGTACTTTTGAAGAGTAGGGGTTTTTGCATTACTAAGGGCAAACTTGTGCCCCTCAGGTAGAACTCACTGGGCCATTCAGGAAGGATGCTGACCTCCTTGGTGATGCTGAATGATGGAGATGGGTTGATGATTGAGAGAGTTGTTTACTGTGGCTGGATTGTTTTGCTGGGATAACGAGGGGAAGGCACATTAGAGAGACGGTGATGGCAGAGGGTGAAGGAATGCTTACAGGAACCTATGCAAAGTGAGTTTTTTCTCTTGGGACAGAACACAGCTTGGGTGCCACAACCCTATACCAGCATAGATGATGGGACAAATGCTGCCTGTGAGACCTCCTCTAATCTCAACCCATTTTGAGGTGTTTTCTGCACAACCTGGGTGCAGATGTGCGTTTGGGTCAGTTAACCTGGGAGAGTTTGGGGAAATGGCTTTTCTCATCTGAGATGTGCAGCAGACATTTCTCATACCAATTCCTGTTTCTGACAGGTATGGCTCCAGAAATACCCTTATCACATGGCTTTCCCTGTATTTCAGATTAACTTCTTGTTGGGTTGGATAAGATTTGAGGCTTTAAGTGTGAAATTATAAAATCGCTTGGCCTTGGAGATATTTCCTAGCCAGAGTTGGTAGCTCAAATCCTCTTTCGAGATCAGCTGTAACTCCTTTCCCTCCACTCCACCCACTCCATGGTGGGTATTTGTGCAAGCCTTTATTTCCTCTACCATAACAACCTTGCTACACAAACCCCCAGTGTTTTATCAGCTGTGCTCCTTGAATGGATGCTTTCTTTACGAAGGCTTCAGTGTTTTGTGGGAGATACAAAGTGCTTTTTAATTTTTTTTGTTGTTTTCTTCCCACATCAAAGCTGTGGTAATTCAGCAGATCACCACCAGCAGCAGGCTGCTCTATTATACATGACGTCCTCCCATGCTCGCAGCAGGCTCTCTTCAGGAGTGCTCTTCAATCCCACGAAACAAGGGCACTCATCACTTTCTAAAGCCGACCCTCATTCTTGTTCCAGATACTTGTTTGAAATAGTTGGGCGCTGTATCCGGCTATGATTGGGTGTGTGTGGGCTATGTTTCTTTATTGTAGGTTGCATATTTAATAAGCTGAGTAGCGCTTGAGCTCAGCAAAACAATTTCAGCTTCCCTGTACCTCAATGCTATCGCTTTGAATACATTTTGGAAGAAGAACAGGGTAATTTGACGTTTTGGGACTGCTCTGGGTTTGTAGATAATTCTGCTCTTTTAGATGCTTTCTCCCACCCTGTCTCACCTTTGCAGATCCTAATTTAACCTGTTGAGAGTAATCACTAAGCAAATATCAGAGTTGTACTAAAATCAGCTGAGATGTAGGCGTTTCATGCACAACCTAAGGCATAGCTGTGTCTGTAAAGGTTTCCACCAGTTTTACACAGCTGATTCATGAGAGTTAATGATTTTTGATTATTGAGGTTCCAGACTGAAACTGTACGGAGAGCAGGGGTTCAGCTTTGTGAAAGGTTTTTTGGAGAGGAGAGGGAATTTTGAAATTTGGCTGCTTTGTCAATAGAAATTAAAATGGGAAACCAAAATACTTGACAGAAACAGAAGAGCAACAATTTATCAGTGAAAAATACTTGGTTTATGGTATGTCTGTTGTCACTGATCTGTTTTTGAAATGCATGTAAAAAATAAACATTTCAAAATAAGACCACTTAAAAATTACAAATCAGAAGTTGGGACACGGATTCTTTAGAAGGTGATAATTTTGGTTTTTCATTTGTAGAGCAAAATGCAGTTAATATTGGACTGATTCCTTGTAGAAAAAAACATTTCCTGTTGGCCACTGAAACTGGAGGACGTGATTTGTGCAGGTCCCATTCCCAGGCTGAACAGCTCTGCCTTTGCCTTGGGTATGTGACAGTGGCTCTTGCTCTGCCCTGGCCCATCCATGCTGGTCTCAGAGCTGCTCCAGGGCTGTCTGCTCCTGGGATCAGATTCCTCCCCAGAAAGCTTTGGGGAAAAGTTTCTTCCATTTCTCTGGTTTGCAACTTCTGTTTCGCAAAGAAATTGGCTCAGAGTGTGTGGTGAAACCCCAACAGAGCTGGAGGTAGCCCTGGCTTTATGAGAAGCAGAAGGTTGCAAGCTTTGGAGAGAAACGAAAAGTAGCTCACATGGAGCTAAGTTAATTGGGCTCAGTGCTCCCCACGTACCCCCGTGCCCTGTCGATGGCATTGACTGTACGATGCCATCAACAATTTTGGTTCTTTCAATACTGAAATGAATTGGTACTGACTGGAGAGAAGAGGATTGAGCTGCACTGCCGTCAGTGGAGAAGCACGGAGAGGGAGCAGAGCGGGCAATAAATTATAGCAGTCCCCTTCTGCTAGCGGCTGTGCACTATTAAGCTCCTAATTTTAGTCTGACTTGGTAAGAGGACAGCGGTGCCGATTTCTGCGTTCCTGGATTTCAGACTAAAGTACTTTCCATTAGCAAAGATGAGGATATATTGACTTGAACTGGAAGAGTGTCTCCTCATTTAGTGGGCTCCTTGCTCCCTCTCTGGTGAGCTACTCTGCTGGGGAGGGATTCCTTATGACTTTCTAATTACTAAAGAATGCATGGTCACCCTAATTGCAACACATAGTGGGAACTGCAATGTATAGTGGAGCATCTCCTCTTTTTGCTGTATGTACAGCTAGAGCATCAGACACTATTTCACATGCAGTCATGTAGTAATGATCTCTAATTATTGCCATACTCAGCTGTAAAAATGGGTGTTTTGCTTTGTTCCATTGAAGAAGGAACTTAATTACAGTGCTATGAATGTTGTGCTCATAAGTGCCAGTGTGTCCTACATGACAATAAGCGATTCATTAAGAAAGCTGCTCTGTGGTACAGGCAACGTTCCCTCTCTGCCTGGTATTAAGTCGTTGAGCAACACAAATGTTAACCTATTATGGAAATCAAAACTTGGGAATTGACTCCAGTTTCACATGCAAGGATGGCTCAAAATTCAGAAAACAAGCTTAGTCTTGGCAGGCTTATAACATGATACACGTTCTTTGTCAACTCACTTAATATGTGATTATGATTATCAGCTCTAATAATAATGACCAAATTAGCAATTAACAAAGCTGAGCTTGGCATGGGCTTAAGACAGAAATGCAGTGTGAATAATCTGAGTCTTTAAAATTAAAACTCTTTCACTCTAATTTCTGTTAAATAGTAGTTAAATGAAGTGCTTGAGTGCTTGTATGTTAAACTGGAACACTGTGAGTGCCTCCACAGCTTGTGCTGCGTCCATGAGTGTGATGGGACATTGGCATTAAACTGAAATGAAGGGTGGAGAAAAATCTCTGTATCTCCCTTGATTTCTGGTGGGCAGCATCAAATAGAGAAGTGGTCATCAAAAGTTTGGGCAGGGATTTCCTTTCTGTTTATGATTCCTCTCTGGGATGCAGATGGCAACAGTTTCAGTGCTGTGGAGGGGAAGATGCTCAGCTTTCTCTGTCATGAAGCTTTGGTACCTGTCCTTTTAAAACTTTTTCGTTCATTTTTTGACATAAATCATTTTATCAGAGCACTTACTGCATTTTCACCTTTCCCCCTGATTCTTATCTAAATCTTGGCTTTATCTGGGATACTGACATAATATGACCATGACTGATCATGCCCATCAGCTATGTCTGGACCCCAAACAGACTCCCAACCACGTGAGAGCATCCCTGGACCAGGCAGGTTCCTAGATTTCTGCATCCTGAGGGAGTGTTGGGATCATGGGGTCTTCTCTGGTCTCTTGGTGGTCTGTATCCAGCCCCGTGGGGATGAGTTTGCCTTCTGGGGCGTGATCACGCCTTGATACATGATGGTGTGGCTGATCCTGGTCTCAGGAGACTTCCGCCTTGGCTGCAGAAAAGCAGTTGATGGGACTGTGACTTGAGTAACAACGGTGATAATGAAAATCCTTCTGTCCTGCTGCCAGCATCTCCTCTGGTTGGCTTTTCTCATGGCTTTGGTGGGGCTCTGGACAGCCTGGTTGAGAGCTGGGTCCCATCAGGTAACTCCACTATTTGGGTCATTAGTGGGAACTCAGGAGTCTGGGAGATTTGTGCATCATCCCAGCAGGAACAGATTTTCTGATACTGGCCACTGAGTTCTGGGCCAAAACTATGTTATAACATCAGACATTCACTTGTTGCCCCACACTTTGCATTTCAGACCCAATTGGCATCTGGCAGTACGGAAATGAGAGGCTGATGGGATGGTGCTGCCCTCCTTCCCAGCGCTGGTGCATTAAAGGATAGCACTGAGAGGGCTTAATCAGTGAAATTAAAATGAATAATGATGCAAAAATGCTAAGCCATCCCTGAGACTCATTATTAGAGGTGATGGTTGGAAAGCAAAGCTGCCTTTTGTGGTTTGCAGCCAAGTCTAATGGTGAGTCCAGGTTGGGTATTAACCGAAGCAGATCAAATTCTCACAATCTCTCATCAGCCGTATGTGAAAACAGAGCTGAGAGGCGCTGGTGCTTAATACGGAACAAAAGGCATGTGGGATCCTCAGGCATATTATTGACTCTAAGAGCAATTTGCTCTCACTGGCACACATCTCATTTATATGTTTTTAAAGAAAATCTTTTACAACCTTATTTGTCAGGCATTCGAACCTGGTAGGACCCACTGGAGAGTAATGTGTTCCTACGACAATGGAGCTCTGATGGCATGTCCCACTAATTAATCATTCCCAAATCGCACCCTGATGATGTATTTTATTAATAATGATGTATTATATTAATACATCATCAGAAAAGCAGCTTGCTGATCGCTAAAGCTTGAATGATGTATTTGTGTGAACTCTGATCCAAAGGCCATCCTCCTCTTGTCATATTACTGAACAGCAGCACCAGCCCTGTTTGGCAAAAGCATGTTGTAGAAAGCAAAGGACCTGGATTTCCTAATGCAATCTGGAGACAGGAGATGCATCTCCTGTGTACGCAGTGGTGAAGTGAGGACGAATGTGAGAGCAAAGCTTCTCTGAAGTCCTCTTGCTCGTGAGCTTATTTAGGGACTTGTCCCAGCTGAACTGAAGAGAGGACTGTTAAATGCTGCTTGTGTTGGCTTGAGCTGGGTATAAGACATGGGGTAATAATGAGCTTAAAGGTTGTTTTTCTTCTGGCCTGGAAAAGAGCAAAGGAAACTCTGTTAATCTTGTGCTTATGGGCTTAATGGTCTTTCAGCCAGATGGTGTAGAAGGTGTTCAGCACCGCAGAGTATTTAATTCAGTGTTAAAAAGGCCTTGTCCTGTTCTGGTGGTGTTTCCTGCTGTCAGGGAAGGAAGGACAGGGGGTGTATCTCATGGTCTTGAACTCTGAGTATCGAGAAGCTCATTTTCCATCTCTTATCTCTGCTGCGTGTCACTCCTTGGGATAACCCATGATACAACAGGCATTGCCAGCAGCTGTCCCACAGCTGGCGAAGGGCATCCCTTAGTGTGTGACGAGCAAAGCGTCACATCTGGACAGTGAGGGGTCTCCAGCCATCCAACACCACTGCAGCCAGCCAAGTGATGGGGATGCCCTTTATGAAGGGTTTCCTCCAGATATGGCTATTTTGCTATCTGACTTTCCACTCTAAAAGTGAGGCTATTGGCCTTGCAAACCCTACCAGTTTTCAATTTCAGAAAAGCTTTTTAGTCTTTGGAGATTATCCTCTTAACTCTTTGCTACCTGAGAGCTCACAGCAGAGAGATTTTTCTCTCGGGCTCCAGGCCAGGTAGTAATGCCACTCTAAAATAGAAGCAGCAGTGGTGTGAAATCTTTCCTATTTAATTTTGATTGAGTGTGCTGCTGGTGAGGCACAGCAATGCCCAAAGTCAGATCTATATTTCAACATTTCTGGAGAGTTCATGCCTCTGCCTCCTGTTGCGTGCTGTAAATAACCTTGTTTGAGAGCAGCGGTGCTTCTCATTCCTCATCCTTCGCATCTTCCTGGGTGGGAATCTACGTGTGGCTTTACACTGAGCCTTCTGCTCTGTTCTGAGCTGGCCCTGAAAAAACCTGTGGGAGGGAGAAATGGGAGATGTGACACAGATGGACTCAAAAAAGAAGAGTGCATGCAGGCCCCTCTTCTGGGAGTTGACTCTACTTGAGCAGGAGGTTGGACAAGGTGATCTTAAGATGTCCACTTGAACCTCAGTGGCCTCATCTGGGTGTCACAAAATCATATAAGATGATAAGCAGGATATGAATGCTAATTTTAAACCAGAGACACAAAAGCCTAGGAGATGGCTAAAAATGTAGACACCCAAGCGGCACCTTCTGTCTGGATCGGAGTAGATCCTGAGTGAGTTCTGTAGGAAGCAAAGACCCATGGCTGGTTTATGGGTAGATGTTCTGACCCAGTGTCCACTTCTTAGCAACTGGTAGTTTAGCAGCCAGGCTTTTAGTGAAGCGTCACAGAATTGTACATCTCTTTTTCTTGAGGAAGTGACTTTGGGCCAATGGCTTCTCAAAAGCAAGGTGTATTGCTCATTTTTCTGATGATCTGTATGGAAAAGGAGCCTCTACCAATTTTATAAAGGATATAGTGCACCCCAAACTCAGGCAAAATATTGTTAGCATAGGTGCAACCTGTTAACAAACATTAGCTGAGGTATGATGGCCCATATGCATGTTCTTATTTTGCAGTAAAATCAAAATACCACCACTTAACTCTCTGTTGGTGCAGAATAAGCTCAATAGTGTTATTTTTCATGTGACATTTTTCAATGCTGTTTATGAGGAAAATCACCCTTGCTCAGTAGTTGTATGGTAACTTAAACTCAGGTCAGTTGTAGCTGTGAAATGGAATTGTTTTTTGCGAAGTACAGGAAAACTGAGATTTATTGGTACCTATTGTCACTTCAGAAAGATGGATGTAGCCTTAGGAGGTACCTACAGTGCCCATTAAGCAGCACTTTAAAGGTGTGCCCAAAAGCAGCCTTGGCTGCTCCCTAAGCCTGCAGTGGGACGTGGTTTTTCCTCTGGAGTTGGGGCTTACTGGAAGTATAGAGGCCCTTGGACACCTCAGCATCAACCCACTCGTGCTGGGGCGGCCTGGTCTGGTTAATCATTGCTGAGGTCCCAGTCAGCAGCAGATGTGCCATGTGGACATCTCTCTTGGGCCTGGGCCTGGTTAAATGCAGAGCTGCTCTGTGAGTAGCTTCTTCAATGGAGTAGGGTTCACCAACCTTGCCTTAGGTAGGTTTTGAGCCTCTCTGTGTAGACTACTCACCTTGGGCTCATTTGTAGTTCATGGAGTGAAACAGTTGCCTTTCAAGGAGTGATTCATCTCCTCTTCTGGCAGATGTCTAAGGTAAGTGGGATGAATCACCCTTTGCATGTGTCTATCTTTGAACTCCAGGAGTGAGGAAGAGCAGCCAAGTTAGATGTATAACTATGGGTCATATGAAATTCAGTGAGGTGTGTCTTACCCATTGTGTCAATTCCAGAAATATCACAAATGTCATAGCATTTTGCGCCAACAGAAGTTTATAGCATTATTTTTAAAAAAGTCAACCTGTTTCTACAAACCTCCTTTTTTGCTGTCTGTTCTCATCGAATGTGTTCTCCATAGACGTCATCAGCAAAGTTTTATTTTTCTCTCTTGGTAGAAGCTCTTTTTTTCTCACCCAGGTCAGGTCTGTAGGCTGACTAGTCTGTAACTGAGATAAGCAAGAGTTGGCATGAGTAACCTGTGATTAAGCCCAGAGCAGAACAGGAGTGAGAAGATTAGCTGCCAATGAGTAATTCAAATTTTGAAGCAAGATGGAAGATAAAGAAAAGAGCTGGGTGATGAGTAAGCAGAGGCATTACTACCTCAGACAAAGAACAAGGAAGATTATTATAGGGGATCTTTTGCTTGGAGCAAATGAGAATGAAATGCTCCTCTTCATTGGAGCATCCTTAGGTTCCCAAGCTGTCAGGTTGCCAAGATTGTGCTACTAGGCACTTCCTATCCCTGCTTACTACTGTACAGCTCCATGTGTATCCCTGAAATCTCCTCTTGGAGGATGGGTTGCCTTTCCCTTGCTGCTGGCAAGGAGCCTGGTGCTTGGACTCAGCCCTGTGGTGATAGAGCTGAAGGAAATTTGCACTTGATCTTGAGATGGGTTTGAAGGTCACTGTTAAGCTCTGAGCGTGCTTTTAAATCACCCAGCCACTAATGTTTCTGCACTGTTTTCTTCACTAATGTTTTCTGTATTTGTACATGTCCCCTTTGTAAATCTAAGGAGTGGGAGAAGGTCAAAGACTGGCATCAACCCAGCTGTTTAAACCTGTTTTAATGTTAAGGCTGATATTCTACTACAATTGCTTGTTCAGATAGGTGGCCAAGAAACCTTTTTATGGAAGAAAGGAAGAAGTTAATCCCTGCACAGACGTGACAAAAGGACTGGACTTGGCTTGTGTGAAACACAAGGGGCAAGTGAAGAGTAGGTCAGTGCAATCACACCTTGCTGGTAAGTGCTGACAACATGCCCGAGGACAGTGAAATTGCATTTTGTTTTCTGAGCACTCTGGGAAGGGTTATAGGGCATCTAAGCCACTGTTTCTGCATCGTAGCCTCCAGAGCTGGGTTGATTTCTGTTGCAGTGACAACATCTGGCTCTCTGGAAATGCTGCCCACCAGAGGAACATTTAGACAACCCCATCCAGATGTGGTCAGAAGGACACCTCTGTCACAGACTTGCATCCCAGAAAGGTGTCAGAGAGACCGGGTGACATCCAGTGATATCAGCTACTGCATGATATCCAAGATATTTAAAAGAGTACAAGATCGGTCGTTGTCCGGAAAGGCGAATAGATGAGATTGGTAGGTCACATGTGATTTGGGAAGGATTGACATGGTCAATACTTTGAAAGACAGTTACTGGGGACTCTGTTTCTTGTTATTTCAAGTTTACAGAATTTCCAGTTTACAGACTCGGAAGCATTTCCCTTGAAAACTGAGTTCTGCAAAGCCCCTACACAATGTTGAATGAGAATCAGATAAAATAAAAAGTTAAATGAAAGTTTCTGAGACATCATTCCTTGTGTTGACCAAGAAAGAAAGATTAGTTAAATCTCAGTAATTGTGGGTTTGAGGCTTTTGTTCAGTTTAATTTTTAGGATTTCAGTAGGAAATGGAGGCTTGGAGCTCAAAATACTCAGCATGCAGTAGTATGTAGTACAACATAATGTCATGACAGGGTAATTGCTGATAAACCTTATAATCTAGCAATGATGGATAGAGTAGAGAAAAGGGATGAAGCCAATGACCTTGGAGCATTCAAAGGCAAAAAGACTCAAGGGCTCAATTATCCCTTTCCCTGCACTCCCTCTCAGTACCCGCTGGTGCCGTTGTAAATTAAGGCAGAACTTGGCTCTGTTTCTCAAAGCACAGTTTCTCTATGTGACTTTTGGGCTGTCTGTAGAGAGTTTCAGTAGTTAGCACCACGTGCCCCTAGCCTACAGCTCAGCAGAACGATCCCTTCATAACGAATCTAAAGAGCAAAGAGCTGTACCAGTGGTCTTGTGACACAAAACATATCAGAATTGTCTGAAATTGGAAAAGACAGTGGATCTGTCAAGATACCCTCGTATCAGCAAACTACCCAGCGTCCTTTTTGGCCATGTGGAGGTTACAGTCACTGTTACTACTCCAGGTGCATTATCTTGGGAATTATTGTTAATGAACACTCCATGGATGTAATAACAGTATTGTATATGTCTGGTAAAAAAATTAAATTCTTTTATGGGGATGTAGCCCGGAAAAGTAGATTTTTGGCAAGCAAATATCAAAAGGATAAAAATACTTTTATATCTTTTTTTAAAACTTAGTAGTAATTAAGTCTCCATGGAAAAACTGGTGCTCAGTTCAAACTGGTGTTCCAGTTTTTTAACAGTATTTGCATATATTTCTTGGATATTTGTGCCAGAAAGTGTCCCAGAAACATGCACAACCCTAAGTTTGCAATATATGTCAATGAAATCAGTTGGTGCATTGATTTGCTTGAACGCTTGGATGGCAGCGGTCCTGCTGATCGGAAAGGATAACGCAGGAGTTAAGACTCAGCATCTTGTCCTGAAAGTGATGTCTTTTAATTTCAAGAATTCAAGTTGACAAATGGATCTGTACCGCAAGAGCTGTTGTGATTGCTCCTGAAATGCTTTCCCAGAGCGCACTGCACCTGCAAAGCGAAAGGTTTTATCTAATTGTGATGAGGATGATTATGAAATGCATCCATTACCAAGATTGCATGAGTCCTGTCAAAATAGGGATCCATTATGCTGGGGATGATACATATGCCAGATACTGCTATTTTAACAAGCTCATTAGGAAACACAAACAGATGAAAGGAAGGGGATAGGAGAAATCTAGATTATGAGCAAATACAGGGCTTGGGATCAATTTTGCATTTATGCTTAGATGTCTTTGCTGTATGGCAAAACTTATAGTGTTTTAATTAAAGTCCCCAAAACACACTACTTACTCAAGTCCTGTTTATTAACTTTATACTAGCTATTCACATAATGGCAATTCTGATCTTTAAATGTTAAATCCCAGGTTTTCTGGTAAAGACAACATGAAAATTTAAATGCTTATAGGAGCATATGTTATTTTACAGCTTCTGAAACTACGTGCTCTGAGTACGGGCAAATAGCTTTCTGACTGGAAAAAAGAATTAAGATAATGTTTGAGAGGCAATTCACAAAATGTATGTATTAATAGAGAAAAAGGAAAAAAACCCAAACCACTATTGCTTGCATTTTTTCCAATGTGTTCTTGTGACCCTTGAAATGAAGTCTATAGGTTAAAACAATGGCTGTCATGTACAGTATGCTGTAATAATGATGAACGTGATGGATAAGAAAATTGCATTTGAGCCATGAATTCCGAAAAACTTTGGAATTAAATAATTCAACACAGATGTGCAGGAAGAAAGCGACAGCGAACTGTGTGGGTCTGAAGTTTTCCTGTGTCATTGGCAGTGACTCCCAATGAAGCGCAGGAGAGCACCAAACCCACGCCGGTGGTCATCCTGCTCCTTATCAGGCTCAATGTCGAATAAACACTGCCAAGATTTAAAGCCTTGGTGATAAGGGTCCAATTGGAGATGCACTTCTATCATGCATTTATGGCAATGGGATATTGCCTGTTAACCAAACAGAATTTAAAACACTTGAGCCATTGTGCAATGCAATTCTCCTGGCCTAATACTGATTTTCATTGATCACTTTTATGACACAGTCATCATTGTCTTTGTGATATTCAGCTTTTACTGCAAACTTGAGGCCACTGTAATATAATAATATAATAACCTGTGTATTAGTAATGAGGCAGCCTAAGGAGCTCTGCGTGGCAATCGTTTAAAACCAGTCTGGGCATGGGTTGTTTTTCAGCTGCCTTGGCTACGAGGAGTATTTGCTGCATTCAGAGTCTGACTACAAAATATTTATGGGACCCGATATTGAAGTGAGCTGTGTTCATGGTAATGGGATCAAGGTTTTCAAATGTGAATAGAGGTGGTGTGAACATAGCCATACCTGAAAGGGCAATTTTTTTCTCTCTCCCAGGAAGAGATTTGCTATAAATGATAAACAACAATTATATATATCAAATGCCATAGCCAGAATGCAAGAGGTTTTAAATCCTGGAGTGCATGTGACAGATTTACCAGGATGCATACAGGTCAGGCAGTTGTCCTGTATAAACTGACTGTAATTGTAAAATTAATAGAAATACTAGTGATAAAGCCAACTTTAACAGTAACGTTGAAGAGGTTTGAACCCACATACCTGATGGGCAGCCCTTAATGCTTTTTTTCCATGTATACAGATAAAATCCAGATGGCAGTTGTAGCGATATAGCAGTTAATGTCATTAATAAATGCCATAATTTCTCGTAACACTCTTAAATTTTAAATGCCACTGTTTACTTCTAACTGTGGCTGATGTAATGAGAATGAGAAATGCAGACATTGAGGTTTCTCTGCTGTCACCCTTGCAGGCATAAATATGCGATGTGAACTTTTACCAGCTGGAATGGTTATTCTGGTGAATCATTAAATTTCCTTTCTCTGGAGTTCCAAAAATAAAGTAAAATAATCACTTTCTAGAGTGAGTGACAACTTCTCCTGGGTGCCAGCTGGAGGAGAAGCAGAAGGCCCCATCCTCTGCTGGTCCACACTGACAGAGCTTCATGGGTGCTGCATCAATTTGCATCTGCAGCGTCTGGCTTGGTGGCTATGAAATGTCCACACTGACAGAGCTTCATGGGTGCTGCACCAATTTGCATCTGCAGCGTCTGGCTCGGTGGCTATGAAAAGTTCAACATGAGCATTGGGTGGGTTAGGAGAAAATAGGATGATTTTTCAGGAAAGTGCCAGAGAGAAAAGCACATGGTGTAGTCAAAACAGTCCCTTCCTTAATTAGTGCTTTAAGTGATGCCGCACTGAATGATGCGGGTCCTGTTCTCCAGGATTAATAAGCAGCTACTATGACATTTGTATCACTTGCAGCTTGACAAATATACAGCAAAATTAAAACAATTAAGAAAAAAAAAGACAGCTTAAACTAGCAATATTTACAAAAAAAGATAATTGCTACATGCAGCCTAAGGTGGAGATATTACAGGGTTTTTAATTGGTTCATACCCCTGTTCTCGATCTTGAAGTATCTATGGGGCTATCTTGCTGTGACCGTGACTAATTACGCACACCAACTGTGCATTGCTTTTGGTGCTAAACAAGCTAGCGCAAGAAAATGCTGTGCAGAGTTCAGCCTCAAGTTTCCCAGGGGCTCTGAGTCTGTCAAATTAGCAGGACAGAAATATCTGCTCTTGTGTTTAGAGTTGCCCAAGACTTTTACTTTTTCTCTGTAGCATCTTCCTCACTTCAGCGGGTGTCTTCATGGACCAGGTACTTGTATCTTTATTTTTCCACCTTCTGTACTCTATTTTGCTCTCTCTGGGTTTGTTGTTTGTTTCCCATGCTTAGGCTTTGGCTCTATGGCTGCTTAATGCAAACGTTTGTATTTAGTATCTGCATTTAAAATATTATCGGAGTGTATGTACGTATGTGGCTTTTTTCAAGATTAGGAACCTAAGCACAAAATCTATCATTTTGATAGAGTGATAGGATGGAATTAACTTGATAACTTTCTGGATAGGGCTGGATTGTTAAAATAAGGTCTGGGATTACAAACAGTGTTTTGTGTACGTGTGCGGCGCTGTTGATTGTAATGCATGGCAATGGTCATGGGGATGGGAGCTTGGTCCTCATGTTTGTTTTTTCACCCCCAAAAAGATGGCATACATCAAGAACAGTTGTGGGACCAAGCTAAATTTGATCTTCTTTTTCCTTTAAGTAACTTGAAGGGGGAAAAAAAGCACATTGATTTCACATAATCCTTCCATACAGCAGATTAAAAAAATATAAAGGCTTTGTTTTGGGCAGATTGAAAAAGTATTAATAAGGGATGAACACCACACAAGTTAGCAAGGAGCCAAAAGACAAATCCTTATCTGAGGTGTCTTAGCAGCAGAAGCCGTTTGCCCAGATGTTACAGATGCTTGTTCAAGTTGCTCCACTCCCTGTGTGGAGCTGAGCCCCTGCACCCTGGGATGGGCAATAACCTCTGATCCTATGGAAGGAGCCGAGTCCTCCTCTATCACTTTTTATTTGACCCAAAAGTGGTTAGTAATTTTTTTACTGCAGTGTTTTCATAAGTTCAAGTTCAATTTTCTAACAGCTTCTAATTGCATCCTTTGGCAAATCTTCCAGAAACAACTTTTCTACTTTTAGTTAGCAAGTGAGAAAATAATAATAATAATTTAATTTGAAAGAATCAGTAAGCATAGAGGAATCATGATCTGATTAATCTGAACTATTTAGTGCTGTGAGAACTTTTTCCCCCACGTGGAATGCAAATCCTTGGTTAGATGAAGTAGAAATGCTTGAATGGATCTAGAAATTGCAAAATAAGAGTTTGTGCAAGCAAAACAATGACACAGCGATGGATTGAAACCCCTTCCCTCCCTGATGAGCAAACCGCATGATTTAAGACAAAAGAAGGCGGGCACTATTGGTCTGGCTTTTCAGCTGGGTCTCTTTTTCTTAAGAAAGATGCTGATCTGTGCCACCTGAGAATCTGGGGGCAAGAAGGGAATGAGTGTGAAATTTTCATGAGCTCTCCCATAAATAATCCAGTCTGTCTCCATTTGGCATTTTGGAAGAACAAGGTATTCTCATCTGAGTTACTTATTTGGAAATCTGTGGATTTAAAGCTCAGCTGCTTAAGGAAAAGACACCAATTTGGATTTTTTTAAAGGATTTTTTTAATTTATATGTTCTTAGGAAGACTTATCTATATACTAGACCACAATATTCTTTCACTTTGTTTGCCAGGACTAGCGTGATTCTGTAGAAACTGAATTTTTCAAATGGAGGGACATGTGATTTTAAAGGAAAATCCTAGATTCAAGAAGAGATGTGGCACTTGGGGACATGGTTTAGGGCCACGGTGAGGTTAGGTTGGCGGTTGGACTTGATCTTAGAGGTCTTTCCCAACCTTAATGAACCTAAAGTGTTAGAAAGGGGCCAGGCTACAGAATGAAACAGGGGAAGGGACAGAGAAATTTGATGGTATCAACCAAAGGCAAGTAATGAAGGTTCGTGAGAACATGATGGCTAAAAGCACAACGACAAGAGCAGATGTGCTGTACGTGAAGCAAATCTCACTCAGCACTGGCGTCGCTCGACCCCGGGAACTCGCCCCCAGAGTGCTCAGGCATGACTGGCCATGGTGCTAACTAAGGTGGTGTGGTTTATGTCGGCGGTGTTAACTGGGCTTATTTATACCATCATACTTTTGACTTTATTGCTTGCCAAGTTGAAAGCGTTCTCCTTTTGGATAATGAAGCTCGATGTTTTCGCACCTCGTGATGTCCCATTATTCTGCGGACGCCGGTGTTGGTAAGGTATGGTGAGCTGACAGTTTTATTCATTGACTACTGTTAAATACTCATATTCTGTATGGAGCTGTTATGTGTGTTGTACTTTAGATAATGGGCTGTAAATAATAACAAAATCTAGTTGCTGAATGCCCTTATAGGTGACATTAAATTTCATAAAGCCATGCAGAAATTATTTCCTCAATATAGCCTTAATTTTCAGCTTCAATTTCTAAATATTGCCTATTAAGCTCCGTGGTGTCTGGAGATTTCATTTTTAGTCAATGATGACAAATGAAACTTCTCTTAAGAATATCAGTTCATCAGATAGACTGCATGGTATTTTCACGTTACCCTTGGAGCAGTGCCCACCTGGCCTTTTCATCCCTGCACAGCAGAAAAGCGGAAACTTTTCACACGAACAGCAGAAGAACGGTGAAGGATGCAAATTTAACCTGAAAACAACTTTTTTTTACCCCCTTAAATACTGATAGGCACTCATCACCTACTTTCAGAAGTCATTATCAGTGTAATAGGTTTCATCCCTCTGCAGAAGCTTAAAAATAAAGTTGTTTCCATAGGTAGATTCTCAAAGACAAGCAAATACGGTTTTCTTTCTAATGAGTCCCTCTTGCTATGGCTGTCTATGTGTGCAGATGGCCTCTCCTGCCCTCCTGTGATGGGTGTCTGGGCAGAGAGTGCTGATCATAAGGAAAGATCAGGTTGTCTTAATCTACTCATCAGCCTTGTCAGACTTGATCTTAATTACTATGTGATATTCAAGAGATTTTTTTTTTTTAATCTGTAGTTTTCAGCAGATGTCTAAATGGGACTGTCAGGTTGCTTTTAAGTGTAGATCTGTCAAAGAATATGAAATTAAGTGTACAAGAGTGGGAATCAAGCTGTCCCAATCCTTTGGGTGATGGATACTGGAATATGAACTACTTGGTGTGTATCTGGCGTCAATACTTTAGGAGTATGAAAAATTATCCACTGTATATTGTTCAAATTTTACATATTTAAAGTTTCTCATACAC
>NW_010187508.1:0-4237 GCF_000695765.1 Mesitornis unicolor | reverse complement strand
ACAAAACAGATCTGCCAAACCAGTGGTTTACGGCAGAGTTTCTGCTAAATTGATTAAATGAGAAATCAATTAAAAACTAATTAAAAAGAACTGTTTCAAATCGTGCTGTTAGGATACATATCTTCATATCCAGTTAATTCACAGTTCTAAACAGTGACCTAATTTTGAGATGTAGAACTGCACTTTGCATGGTAGGGGAAATCATGCGCTACTTCTTTCTCAGGTGCAACCTCAGCTGGATCTGCTCTGCATGATGCTCCAGACCAGAAAACTCCTCAGACTCCTCCAAGGACAAAAGAGTCTTCTGTCACCCAGTGCGCACGTGCCCTTCCAGAGGTGAATACTTGCTTCTCTGCAATGCACTCGCTTCCAATAACTTCTTTAAAGCATGTTCTTACTCCCTTCAGTAGCATCTAATATTCCAGGCTTGAATTTGATGCCAAGAAGGCACTTTCAGTGCTATGGCTGAAACTCAAGTAGTTCTTGCACGCTTACAGATTAAAAGCCCACCCTGTAAACCTACAGTTTCACAAGTGAGAGGGGCAGCTTATACGAATGTTTGTTCTCTAGAAATATCAATCTCATAAGCTCACTAATACTCTTTAGACTCTCGGGGCTATCCTGGGAAATCTAAAGCCACAGATGAGATTGTGAAATATATGGTCACTGCTGATTCCTATCTTAATATATTCTTGGAGGGCAGAGGCTCTCCAAGTTGATGGGAAAACATACTGAAGTCTGCTTAGATTGCTGTACTTGCATTAATATTCTGCCAAAGCAAGGATATTTTGTTGTAGATGTACACAAACAGGTCCAGGCACACCACCACCGTAAGAACTAAGCAGGTAATGGATGATCAGCAGTTGCTGAGTAGTTTTGCCTCTTCCATGTTTTTCTTTTTCTGATAACTTCAGGATACAGGATCTAAGAATATAGGTTCCTGGGCAAGCTTTTGTAAAGCGACGGTGCTTCCAGCTCCAATAAAAACATCTGCTGAGACCTTCAAACAGTTCAGGGAAGCAGCATTAGCCAGGAGCAGGCGAGCACAGGAGGTGCAAGCTGAGAAGGAACAGCAAAACCCTCTTCAAGAAAAAGAGAGGTTTGTAACCACATATGTTTAAATAATAATCTACTGTTTGCTTACATGCTTCATTTATATGCAGGGCCTACAATGTGGTAAATAATGTTGTGGTCTTTCTGTTTTTAAGAAAAAAATTCTGTCTCAGGCGGGATAATCGATGCAATATTTGCCTCCTCTCATGGGTAAGGACACAAAAGTGCTGAAGAACAAAAGTTGGCTTTATAAACTGATAATACTGTTATTGACAGTGGTATAAGAAATATGGTTGGAATGGGTGCTGTTACAGTGGAAGAAACCTATCTGGCTAGTGACGGTAACTGTGCTGGAGCACTGGCACGCTGCACCGTGTTTTATGCGCTCAGGATATCCTAGGAGAAAAGTAATTTACAAGTGCAGGTCTGCAATTCAGTAATAATTGGCCAGAAACTTTGTGGACTTTGCTGTACACCTGAGTACTAATTGATTAGTCAATGAGAAAGGACAATCAGGAGCTTCTGAATTAGTAAAGATCTTCAGCATGTGTTGACCACCCAACAAAGCTTTGGTACTGAGCGGCTTAGTTCACAGAACCACGGAATATGAGGAGTTGACCCAATGCAAACAAGTGCTTTGGATTAGGTAATTGCCATGTGTCAGATGAGGGGGGAGCTGTAGCACTGCAAGCACGACTGCACATCCAAAATGCACAAAGTGGCTTTTTCCCTTGCAAATCGGTATAATTTCAGCAGAGAAACTTCTCAGGTACTCCTTTTGTTCTGTTCTTTTTCTTCTTTCCCCTACCCCTCCTTTTCTTTTGGTCCCCCGGAGCACTCTGTGACTCTGGTCATGACCATAATTCACACCTATCCACAGTATCTTCCTTTCCTATATCTGTAGCCAGGAAAGTCCCCATCTTATTGCTATCCTAAGGGCAAGCAGGATAGTCTAGTCTTCAAGAACTTGGTGTTAGCACAGCTAAAGGAATCACAGAATGTGAGGAGTTGGAAGGGACCTGGAAAGCTCCCCCAGTGCAACCCCTGCCAGAGCAGGATCACCAGAGCAGTCACGCAGGAACACGGCCAGGGCTTTGGGTGTCTCCAGAAAAGGAGACTCCACAACCTCTCTGGGCAGCCTGGGCCATGCTCTGGCACCCGCACCCTGACAAAGTTGGTCCTCATCTTCAGCTTGAACCTCCTGTGCTCCAGCTTGCTCCCATTGCCCCTTGTCCTGCCATGGGACATCCCAGAGCAGAGCCTGGCTCCTTCCTCCTGACACTCACCCTTTCCGAATTGAGAACCTTGAATGAGGGCACCCCTCAGTCTCCTCTGCTCCAAGCTAAAGAGCCCCAGCTCCCTCAGCCGCTCCTCAGCAGGACGTGCTCCACTCCCTCCAGCATCTTTGTGGCTCTGCTGGACTCTTTCAAGCAATTCCCTGTCCTTTAAATGAGGGCCCAGAACTGAACACAGTGTTCAGTCCTGGGAGTCTCAGTGTGCACCGCTTCAGACAGCAGAATTCTTTGCATAGCTGTAGAGAGGCACATTTGAGAAGCTACTGCTGTATTCTTCTTCCCTAGTTGTTTGCAGCCACTGTTTTGGTGAGCGCCCACGTACTTATCTCAGTCTGAGGTCTCTCATGCTCAGTGGGATCCGTGACTGCCTATTCATTACTGCATTGCAGGAAGAGCTTAGGTTGCTCTTTACCGTCATTTTGAAACTCTGCTTTCTCTTGTGTTTCCCTCTTTGCTAGTCTTGGTTTCTTCTTGTCTGTTTGACCCTAGGAAAGGTAAGTCTGAGCCAGTTCCTAAAGTCTGCTCCTGCCCATCACTGCCTGTGTTAGAAGAGGTCACTTGTGAGCCTATTATTTAAATAAACGGAGCACTTGAGAGACTTAAGAGTACGCTCCTTGTTCAGAAAGTATAGCGAACAGTCCAGGCACCTTTCAGCTACTGCAGGTTCCAACAAGGAGGAAATCAGGCATGCAGCTCTATGGAATAAGACATTACAGATGCTGGCGTAAAGACAGTGAAATCTGCTTCAAATGATTAGTTGAAGAGGAAGAAGGCAGAAGCAAAACATCACAGGCCAAGACAGTAACAGAAACTTAAGTGTGTCTGCCTTTTCAAAGACAGTGCATGCAAGTTCTGTGTAGCATATCTAGAAATGTAGATTGGAAATGGCACACTAATGGGAAACTTTAACCTACTACAGCCCAACTGTTGCGTGCACATACCTCTTACTAAGGGAAATGACTAAGGACCAACACATAAAGCAGAACCACAGTTTGAGTGCTGTGCGCTGATTGAAATGATTTGCAGAGTTCTGTTCAGGTGCAAAGGCTTGTTATGAAGAAAAAGAAACCACTTTTATCCTACACTGATGTCTTTTCCTGTCTTTAAAGGGGCCATGAAGGCACAGGATTGGGTGCCACAGCGGTGACAGGCTCTATGCCCCAGAAAGAAGAGAGGAAGAGCAAACAACTGCCTGAAGCTCCACAACACAGCCTTGTTCAAGACCGGAACTTGGCTTGCCTAAAAAAAGGGACCAAGAAGGCAGGAGGAGAGAAGCCGTAAGTTGCTGACTCCTGCCAGCTGATTTTGCTCCAACTTTAGTGGGGGATAAAAAGTGTTAGCTCAGGTCCTTATGTTGCTGTATTTTTTTAGAGTAAACATTTTTTTACAAATTCACAGTATTGTACAATGGGGTGTAAGAACTGCAGTGTGAGATCGTGCTACATTCAGGTAAAGTCTAGTGAAGCCTGTGTCATGTTCAGCTCTTTTCAGAGAGGGCTTCAACAACATGCACGCTCCAACTTGTAGTACCAGAGGAAGCGTACACCTTTTAGGAAGAAACTCTGTCATTTTTTCTAAACTCTTTATGAAATATTTGACCTGCGTAGTATTCATTCATGTCCGACTGCTCCGAAAATACACTCATTTGCTTTCTTGCAGATGGCTTCTTTTGATCTGTGTCTGCAGAGAGATATGATGGCAGCTTTTGAAGAAGGCTGTGACTGAAAGCTGTAGATAATAGAGAACTTTTCCCATTAAGACAAGGTTTTCTCATTAAGACAAGGTTTTCTCATTAATACAAGGTTTTATTAATGTTGGGATACTTCTCAGAAAATTTGAAGCATACTCCCAAAGACACGTATATTTATTAATTTATAAATCATGTATAT